>NW_007245793.1:99462-189213 GCF_000164805.1 Carlito syrichta | reverse complement strand
ATTAAGCCTGGCATCTTAAAGGCACTCAAACTGTTTATCGAATCAGATGAAAGAGCAAATTTATCCCAGAGAATCATAATCATATTTGTTTCTTTAAATCTCCACCAGCCTTGGAAGAATGAAGGAAACAAATGTGAGCAGTTGGGAGCAGCTTGAAGAAGAAAATGTTGACTGGGTAATTTGGGGCACTTATTAGACAAACTCTATGATGACAATAATTACTAATTATGCCAACCAAATTTATTATCTTTATATCACAATTGGAGGAAAAATGTCAAGGTCAGTGAAAAACACAAAGCTGCAATGGGAAACCTGGCACCCTTGAGGGGTAATTGGGTGCTCTTAAAGGGTTCCCTCTCATTAGATTTGATGTAATTGTTTTTAAAACGTCAAGACATAATGACAAGTCTGTATTTCAATATAACCCTGATGCAATAATCAAAGGGCATTTAAAATTCACTGTACAATTACAGTCCCATTAAATCTAAGTTAACTGCCCATTTGAGTCACTCAATCTAATCTGTTACCTTGCAACATGCACACAGCACATTTCCATCATGACTGAATCACAATCAGACTTCGCTCACGGCTCTGGGAAAAATTCTGCAATAACATCTTAACAAGGGCCAGGTGATGCGTGCATGCAATAACAGTGGGCCCATGGATTCACTGGAGGCCAAGTGCTCATATTATCACATCAGCAGTGGAAAAAAGGGAAGGCCCACTTGATTCATGCAAGCAACAGGCAGTCAGATATGCACTGCTGGCCCTTTCAACTTAACCATGACATGGGGGAATCTAAAAGCATCGCCTGTCTCGCACTCAAAAACTTGACTTCAAGGCTCCCCCATTTTGCTAAGGACAACTACTGCAGGATCAGTCAAGATGATCCCTAGTTTGCATTCTTCCACCCATCACAATGAGAACAACTTCAAAAGAGTCTGAAATGGGGCTTGCCTCATAGCATTCAAAACATTTGTTCCTCCTGCTCTCAGCGGTCCACTATGGTTATTGTGCATCAAAAGTCTTAAGAGGAAATAGTTTTGAAAAGACAGACATCAAGTGTTCCTGGGCAGGCAAGAGAAAGAAAAGATCCTGCAGGGAGGCAGCTGGCCCATCCAGCTGCAGGGGGAAGCAGTGTGATGGATGGCTTCAACCGGGACAATGAACGGCCGTGAAGGACAGGCCTTTGTTTCCAGGGTTTCTGCATCCTCTCTCTGACCTGCCCCCACTGACCTGCATGCTGTGCATATGGCAGGGACTCTCTGGCCCTCTGCAACTTAAGCCTGAACACAATCACTCATGCAAAGGGCCAGTGCCTATTGCCCCTTCCCCTCCAGTTTCCACACAGTCCAGCCAGATGGTGACAGGGTAGAGGGTGGAATCCGGGGCTATGAAAGACAAGGCTTCCAATCAGCAAACTCATTCCAGGATTAGCACAAATCAATTGCACACAAAGGTAAGAGCTGGGAATGGGGATGGGGACTTATTTTTCTCAGAAGGGGAGTCAGAAATTGTATACAGGTGGCTACTTAAGGAGTAGTGTTCCCAGTGATATTTTCCAGTTGAAAGTAGAAAAAAAGGGGCAAATCTAGCAACCTGGTGAAATTCAGCATGTTCCTCCAGCAACTTCAGATCTCCGATCAGCTTCACACTGTAGAGGTGCCCGGGTCCACAGTGTAACTGCTGTCTCACCCTCTCTAGCCTCAGAGACCTTGCCCATAAAGCAGGTCAGTACTAATGCCCCTCCTAGGTCCTAAGAGTCTCACTGGAGCAAACGAACTTAAAAACACTGGGCAAACATGCAGGGGACTTAGCCAACAACTTAACGCGCACAACATTTCACAAGACCTTGTAATCACTGTGAACGTCAAAGTCTGGAAATAATAATAACGATAGCTACAATTTACTATGCACCTATTTTGTGCAGGTAACGTGGAAAGCAAAGGGAGGAAGCATTACTAAGCCTCATAACCCTCCTAGAGAACGTTCTTATTAATCTCATTTTGCAGATGAGGAGATGCAGGCTCATAGGTGTTAAGTAGCCTGCCCCAGGTCACAAAACTCATAACTAGGTGAGCTAGGTTTGAACCCAGTTCATCTGCCTAAAGGCCTGCACTCCTCTCATTATGCCACATTGTCTCTGGGTCTGGTTCCAGCATTCCCCAAGTTGTCCCAGAGCCGAAGTTCAGGTCTACATGAAGCACAAAGGCCTTCCTCCCAGAGCACCTGAACAATGTCATGTTGCCATTGACAAATGAATTCCTCCCTCCCCAGTTCCATGCCTTCATCTCAGTGACTCTAGATCACTCCTCAGGGACGTCCCCGCCCAAATGGAAGTTACCACACTGAAAGCACACACACCCCATCTCCCATCCAACGAATTCAATGACTTCACTTCTCACAGTCACTCAGATGGAAACTCAGCCTCACTGCTTGTTCTTCTCTCATCTTCTTCCACCTCCACTCCTGAAGCTTCCCGGCCTCTGGTCCAGGTATTTATTATATCCCATCTATATAGTCACCATCATGTCCAGTCCAGTTGATCACAGACATAGATTTAACATAACTTCCTGAAACACAGCTGGGACCCTGTCACGATCTCACTTAGAAAACAGTCACAGCCATCATCTCCACAGTGAGCCCTCAATGCACCATCAAGCATTCAAGACTGCTTCGATTTTACATCAACCTACTTCTAAACAGAGGTGTGAAACGGCACCTCCAATTCTTCCTACCACGTGTATTACCCGACTACCAGAACCAGCTAGTCAGAATTCAACTGGGCAGGATTTGCCAGGCCAAGGATTAGAAACCATTCATATATTCCATAACTGAGAGGGATCTGGCAGCTGTCACAGCAGACATCTAGGCTACAAGTTCCTGGAGCAGATAAAGGGGTCTTGCTAAAGCACTGACACCAAAGACAGGACCCACATGCCATATCTTGTAAAAAACAAGGTGCATTCATTCCCACATCTTGGGAAATTGGAACACCAAGCAGGATACAAACCAGACAAAAAGAGAATGAGACAGGAACATGAGACAGGAATTGCCTTTCAAGGTGGGAATGGAAGCACAAAGAACCAGGGAAGACCACAGGCATTCAAACAAAGATAATACAGGCAGCAACAGCTACAAGGCTGATGCAGAGGTGTTAAGTAGCTTCCCTGATAGTCTGACATTTTCCTTAACTTAACAATATGGTATTCGTAGTTTTGTTTGTTTTTTAATAGCTTAGGTTAAAGTTGCTCTAGTAACTTTCAGGCAAATTCAACCTCCTGGGACTTGTCAGAGGCAGTGAGTTTGTGAGTAGAGAAGGGTAAGCTGAAATAGCAGTGGTGGATTCTGTCCATGAGATGTGAAACATAGTTCACCCCTACTTTTTATTTCTACTATGATGAAAAATTTGAAAAGTTTGCAATGTCCCTGAAAAAAAAAAAAAGAACTGAAATGCAATTTTCTCAATTTGTCTTAGCTGATTTCGTGCACTATTATGTTTCATGGGTTTCAAGGTTCCTGGCAATTAGATTTTTTATTTTGCTCTAGTGTTAGGATGTTACATTTTTATTTGAGAAGGAATGCTATAAACTATGGGAAGACACTGGGTTATGTGTGTCTCTCCCCTCCCCCACCACACTACTCAACTGATAATAATTATTCTCATTCTAGAATTTGGTTTCAGTTACTCTCAACAAATTCTTTTGCCATTGCCATAAAGCTCAGAGTGACAGAGGCCTGCAGGCATTGTGACATATAAATTCCTGGGCTTGGGGCACCAAAACTCTTTTGTTTGATAGTCTTGGGTCCAGCATTGGCAAAACCAGTAAGATGACAGAGACAAAATCAGCTCTAACAGAACCGATGCCTTAAAAAGACTTAATTCTGAATGTGATACAAGCACTCCTCTACTGCCTTAAAGCAGGAGACAGCTTGCAAGAGCTTTTTTTCTAGGACTGATTGAAATTAGAACATTTCCTAAGACAGGTCAGCCTAGAGTAATTTTCCAGTTGACTTGTCATATAACCAGGGGACGAGTTCCCACATCACAATGCAGGGCAGATGAAAATCCCCTGTAATTTCTCTTGGCTTTTCACATTTGTTCATTTATGGCGTGGAAAATCATCAGGGTGTGGCTCAGTGTTTAAGCAGGCTGGTGGGAGTCCATCCAAAGGTAAGCCTGGCACATAGTGAGTGCTTGATAAATATCTGTTGCTTTCTACTATGAAAACTGAATAGTCCTTCTACTCTCTCTTTCCTCATAGACTCAGATATGTCAATCACTCCAACAGCCCCCAAAATTCCCATATATGTAGGTTTTCCTGTCAAATAGGCCTGAATGTCAGATGAGGACTTGGGTCCTTTTTAAAGAAATTTGAGAAAATAAACAAAGCCTTTTAGTTCATACCTTCAACACATATTCATCAGGTCATGAGGCTTTCATCATCCCCTGAACAGCCTTTTTGTATTTGGTGAGAGTGCTTCATGATGAGCCCTACATTCCCAAGGTAGGACCTAGAGACACGTATCTTTTCCAACCTTGGACTTCCTAATCAGATGCACTCACAAGAGATGCCAATGTAAACAGAGGTCAAGAAGTCAGAAGTAGGAGGATGATTTTCCAGCCAGCAAAGAAGGAAATATTCTGACAGATGACAACAGTGGCAGAAACCTTCATCCAATGTCCAGAGTCAGTACTGGGATCTGAGGTGTCTGTGCCCAAAGGTGAGAGCAGTGGGGTGGTTTTGGCACGGCTCCTGTTGGCAAAGTCTCCAAGCCTAATGCTGATGCTTTCACAGATTCTGTGAACCTTGGAATTCATATCTTTCCTTTGTACGTTTTCTCTTAATCTAGCTAAAGAAGGTTCTGATGTTGCCAGCTAGAAATGCTGATTGCTATGTTTACATGGGGCTAAACATCATAGTAGGTGTGGGGATACAAAGACAAGATGTGAATGACGCTTCCAAGATTCCACAGGCTAGAGGCAGAAACAGGCTCCAGCACTTCAGTGTAATACAGTGTGATTAGAGTTATGACGTGGGCACACTAGTAGACACAGGGCACAGCAGTGCAAAGGGAAGAAACAGCCTTGGCAATGAACCATGACCACAATGCTACAGAGGGCTTAGTCCCACTCAAGCCTAGAAGTCTTAAATGTCAGATATGTTAATCCTATCACCTGGTAGGGCTGGAAATTTTGCATGAGCCCAAGGTAGGGAGGGCAGGGATATACAGGTGTGGCCTCAACTGCTGGGTCCCCTCTTTCTTGCCGCTGATCAGATCTGGTGCTGAACTTCCTTCAAGTTAGATAGCCTTGGTTGGCCATGGGAACAGATACAGCTGCAGGGAACTCTCTGGTCATTCCAGTGGGGCTTGCAGGGAAGGTGGAATTCTTGGCACAACCAGTTCTTAGCTTCACAGAAAATGATGAGCCCTCACAATTTGAGCCCTTTAGTGGGAAGAGGCCTAGTTATATATGGGTGGAGCCAGCACCTAAAGAAAGCACCCTCTGAACATCTTCCTCTTTAGGGGTATCAGAATGTGCTACCCCCAAAACATGCCTCTATAGCATATAGGTTATTTTGAGCTAAAGTCCATTGGAAACCAAAAGCCATAAGATAAGTTCTAAAAATGGGGTCCGAGTTTTCCTTTTGTAAAGGAAGTTTACTTTGCAAGAGGGGCCTCCCTCTCTTGTACCAGGAAGAAGGAGACTCTTTACAACTTTTATCAGTGGAGAAGGCACTGACCTAAATCTGTAGAACACACCTTGCTAAGCAACCCTTATTTACCATAGTTTTCCTAGCCACCTTCTCATAACTTGCCTCCCCCAACTAGAAGCCTGAAACCTTTGTTTTAGCCTATGATATATGAACCCAATTTCAAATGACCTCTTTAAGTTACTCATCTCTGGTGCACCCAGGTGTAGGCACAATACACCTATTAATAAACCTGTTTACTTTTCTCTTGTTAATCTGTCTTTGGCCAGTCTCCTTTGTAGGACTCCAGTTGTAGAACCTAAGATGGATAGAGGAAAATTTTTTTTCTACAAGTACAAGGTCTGACCATTAATGTTGCCATTAAATGTTTCATTCTGCTTCCTTAAACATCTTTTTACAATAATCTGAATAACCTTCGAGTACCATGGGTTGTGTGGGCAGCACAGCAAGAAGCTGGGAGATAACCAAAAGGAAGTATCTCCTGCATGCATAAGTTTATCGCAGCATTGTTCATAGTAGCAAGAACACGGAACCAACTGTGCTGTCCATCAAAAGAGGACCTGATTTTTAAAAATGTGGTACATAAACATGATGGAATATTATGCAGCCAAAAAGAACAAAATCATGAACTTCAGAGCAACCTGGATGGACTTAGAGTCTATAATACTGAGTGATCTTTCACAGAAACAAAGAACTGAGTATCACATGTTCTCACTCATAAACAGACCTTGAACAATTATCATAATACTATAAGAAAAGGATTGACAGTAGAGGGAAACTGCCAGGAGAAGGGGTGGGGAAGCGGGATTGGCAGCAGTAGAAATCTGCCTGGGGAAGGGGGGCACACCTCATCAACAAGAGTACCTGCATAATAAACATTTGTATACTTAACCCTGAATTGTATCCCACATCTTTTTAAAAATTTAAAAGTAAAAAAAAAAAAAAAAAAACCACTAATAATAATAAAATAGAACAATTGCAGCAGTAAGAAGGAAAAAAAAGGTAGTATCTGGGGATGAAATCAAAACTGAAACCAGAGTGGGAAACATTAAGTATAAAAGATGAGTACAAAACATGGATAGGTAGAAATCCACCCATGCATGGGAAGGAAACGCAAAGGTGTTGAGCGGATATGGTCCACAGGATCAAGTGTGCTCAGAGCAAACTCCAGTAGCCAGGCAGCCCCTAGTCACTACCTCATCCCTTCCTCCAGGCTGAAATCTCCACCCACTCCACCCACTCCACCCACTCCACAGGAGTTCTTATGAAGTGAGTTCTATCAATACAGACCATAACAGCAGAGTCTGACTTCTGAATTGCTCTGCCACACAAAAGCCTGGCTATTGTTCTGTCCACAGAATTAAACCTCCAGGTAACTGGTTTTGCCAAAACCACAACTGAACTGCCTTGGACATGGTGCCAGGAATGGTCCCAAATTGTGGTTGGTTCCCTAGAGTGTTGTCTTAGTTTGTTCAGGCAGCTACAAAAATACCGTAGACTGAATGGGTTAAATACACATTTATTGCTCATAGTTCCGAAAGCTGGAAAGTCCAAGATCAAGGCAAATTCAAAGTCTCGGGAGGGTCCGCTGTCTGGTTCACAGAGGGTTGTCTTCTCACTGTCTTCAAATGACCAAAGGGGTGAGAGAGCTCTTCTCTCGGGCCTCTTTTATAAGGTCATTAATCTCATTCATGAAGGCTGGACCCTCAAAACTTAATCACCTCTAAAGGCCCAACCTACTAATGCTATCACCTCGGGGGGTTAGGTTTCAACGAATGAATTTTAGGTGAACACAAACATCTTTCCATAACAGGTGCTCTCTCATAGACTAGCCTTTCCCAAAGTGCAGCTCTTCAAGGCTGGACACCAGATTCTTCTAGGTTACATGGATCTGAAGGGAAAATAATGCTATGTCACAGTGAGACCATTGTTCCCTCCAGTTCTCTTACAATCCCTTCTTATATCAAATGAATGGTCTTAACTTGGTCTTGGTGAATCTTGAATGCCTCTCTAATAATTGTTCATTTCTCTTTATAACAAAACAACCAGTGTCAAGCTCAGGACTTGCATCTTCAACAATAACTCGTTAAAAGGTAATAATATTGTTTTGTGATCATACAGACCTTTATTATTATCCATCGTAATTTTGTAAACCATCATTTATTACCTATTTGCATTCATGTAGCAATATTGATATTAAATTGCCTTTACTATTTCAATATTAAAAAAATAAGTCATTGAGAATAAAATGTTTAAAACCTATAAGGACATAGAAATGGCCGAAATTGTTGAAGGCCCCCAAATACTGAAGTTTGTCGAGCACCTCCTAAGATTTGGGTCTCCATCCTGGCCCCCCTGTTCTCTTGCTCAGGCCACTCTTCCTGGGGGCGGGGTCCCATCCTGGGGTAGCCAGCCAAAGTCAGGGCACAATAAGTCATTGGTATTTGATTCTTTTGTTTTTTTACATTGTTTTCATTAATGTTTGTCTTTCACCCCATTTCCCCTTGAGGGTGAACGAGCTCCTTGAGGGCAAACGTGATGTCTCTACTTTCTTTCCAACTTGCTTGCAGCTGCTAGTGAAAAGATGAGGCGCACAGTGGGTGCTCGATAAACACTGCTGGTTGACATTCAACACTCAGGCAACACCAACATCCCTGCTCGTACCAGACACTGGGAAACTAGGTCATCTATTTGGCAAGGGCATCATGATTCATCAGGACAGGATCTGTGAATGGTGTAAATTAACCACACACACACACACACACACACACACACACACACACACACACACAAAACTCAGCCTTTTGGAAAAATTACATCTTTGTTGCAAAGATGCCAGAATGTCTGAAAATGACTAAAACCTGGGGATTTTCCATAGATTAGTCATGTGGTTTAAATAATTAGAGCTGAAGGCCCAGTATGAGATTGCCCCTAGTGAAACAGAAGCAGGTTCCAGACCAAGTTTAGTCATGTGTAAAGAGGAGAAGCTCCTCAAACCGACAGCAAGGAATTAAAAGGAAGAAATCAAGAAACAACCTGCAGCCTGGAGAGGAGAGAGAATGCACATGTTCTACAGGCTGGGGTCTAGAGAGAGTGTGCAGAAAACTCAGGCAATGTGGCGAATCTACTTCCAATTTCACAAAAAGGGTGCAGTCTATCTCACAGGCATTTGGGGTATTTGCTTTAATAACATTCTAAGTGAAAGCCTTCTCTCTGGTAATAGAGTTTCTTTCCATTTTTATGAAGTCAAAAATGAAAAACAAGCTAAAGCAAAAGAATCTAATTTCCTATAATCGGGTTTTGTTTTTAGTCACTTAGAAATGCAAGGTCATGGGGCCTTAGACACCAGAAGGCATATGCTGATCATGGAAATGAAATAAGAAAAATAAAATAAAATCTTAGAAACCCACTCATAAATATTGACCTTCCCCTGTTCCCTACCTCCAGCTCCCACCTAAAACTTCACACGTGTATGCCCACACACACACACACATACACACACACACACTCAGAGGAGAAATAACAACACTGTCTTTCAGAGGCTGTGTGGGACAGACTGTGAGCAGCCTGTCCTTGAGATAGAACACATTTGTTCAATAAATTCATCACCTCTGGGTGGAAGTCCGTGGAATTTGGCACTGCTGCCAAAAACACCCAAACTTAGAAGTGGTCTGGAATACCACATGGTCCCAAGTACCCCACTGGAAGCTGAGAGTTGTCAGGGGCCCTATGACTAAGATCATCAGAAGAATTATACATCAGAGCCTTTCTCAACAGGGTTGAACTCATCTTTCATGAGCAAAAGGTTGTCCTGTTGCAGGTTACAGAGTCCATAACGTAAGTTCTCAAAGTCTATTCCGTTTTGTCAGTCCAACTTAAACCATGTACCCTGTGTTCTTTTGAGCATGTCTTTGTCCATAATATTGCCAAGGGATGCTTATGAATCTTTAGTTTCAGCAATTTGCCCCAGTTTTTCTTGTTTCTGAAACAGCAAAGGTGTGAATCCCACTTCCCATTGATACATATTTGATGTTGTCTTCATGAGCTCTGAGTCCACAGCACTGCCCCACTTTGTCCCTCTCGTTTTTCGATCTCTCTAAGGCCTCCAGTCTGCCTATGTCCAGGACGTGACACTAATTTTGCATTCTTCTCCTATGAAGCCACATGCCTTCCTCTAGATTAACTGCACATCAGTCTTCCTAGTACCAGGTATATATCTGTTATGCAAATCAGGTCAGAACTATGGTCCAGCACAGTATTATCCAATCCTCTCACATGCCCCTAATCAGGCCACCCCTTTCTCCTCTTCCTCCTCCTCCACTTTGCCTCATCCTTCCTAGAGGTTTTTCTACCCCATAATGCATTCCAACTTTGAACATGATCCATACACACAAGGGAAACTTATCCTTGAACCCTAGAAGCCTAGACTAGATCTTTATAACTTTTTCACTTTCTCCTGAATGTGCCCTTTATTCCTTTTCCCCACATGGAGCCCATATTCATCCAGAAATATTTATTCAGATGAAAAGAAGTGTTTTGGTCACACTTTTTTATTGGTAGACTCCAACTGCCCCCATAAAAGGGTCACTGGAAGGACTGAGGGGAATATTGACATCCTTTTGTGTTAATACTCATATGTGTATACATGGAGAATATGACAATAGTGGGAGTTTATAAGCAATCGGGCCTGTATTGAAATCTTGGCTTTACTGGTCCTTCTAAGTGTCGATGATCTTATCAAAAGTTTAATGGAGTTAATAGAAGCTACTTCAGTGAGTGCAAGAATTAAGTGAGATAAGATCCCTAGCACAGTTTCTATATCATTGCATGCTCTTAATAAATGCTAGCAAAATGTTAGTAATGTTACTTTTATTACAATTACTAGAACTAGCAATAGTAGCAGTCTTATTATGATTCAATGTCAGAAGACATGGTTTCCAAATTAACTTTGTGAATAACTTATTTTGCCAGAACAACTCTTTGAATGTTGCCTCTTCCTCTGCAATAGAGAATGAAAGTTGCTATTTTCTCAATGTTTTTGTCTCCCTAAAATTCATATGTTGAAATTTAGTCACCAATGTGACAGTATTAGGATGTGGTGCCTTTGGGTGGAGATTAGGTGGTGAGCCTGGAGCCCTCATGAATGGGATTAATGTCCGTATATACGAGACCCCACAGAGCTCCCTCACCCCTTCGACCATGTAAAGGCACAGCTAGAAGCATCATCTAGGAACGAGGAAACAGGTCTAGCACACTAATCTTGGACTTCCCAGTCTCCAGAATTATGAAAAATAAATATTTGTTGTTTATAAGCCACCCAGTTTATAATATTTTGTTGCAGCAACCCAAACAGACTAGGACAAGTGTAAGACTGTAGATTTCTAGTCTAACTTTTCTTCTATGTGTTCGTTAGCAGTGTTAACCAAGTTACTTAGCCATTGTGAGACTCAATTCACCATCTATAAAATGTGGGTAGTAATAGCAACTACTCCATAGAGCTACTTTATTAAATGAGTTGCTACATGTAAAATGCTTGAAAGTTTCTAGTATATACTAAGCATTCAATACATATTTTTTAAATCTTCAGCAGGATGTATTGGCATCCACCATGCTGGTTACGGAGAAAATTTGAGATAATGTATGAAAAGTGCCCATCACACTGTTTTGGCATAAGTGGTTCTGAAGCCATGATGTAACTGAAGCCATGATGTAACTGAAGTGGTTCTGAAGCCATGATGTAACTGAAGCCATGATGTAACTGAAGCCATGATGTAATATTGATTAAAATAACTCCAGGTAAAAATACCTGGAGTTATTTTAATCAATATTAATGCCTCTGTCCCACCCTAGAATAGTTACAGCAAAATCTCTAAGAGTGGGGCTTAGGGATTTTTTTAAACCTTCTCCCAAATGATTTTAATATACAGCCAGTTTAGAAAAACCACTTATCTAACAAGGGTAACTCACTAAGAGGTAGTTGTTATTATTTTATCTATATACTCACATGTATAATCCCACAAAAAGAAGAAAAAATTCTCCCTATTTATGAAAGGATTAGGCACTTCATAAAAACATTCTGGAATCATTCTGCCTATACCCACATTCCACCCCACCAACTATTCAAGTACTAAGCCCAAGGCAGTTGTCAGAGAACACTGAAAAGCTAATAAACATAAAATAAATCTTTAGGAGCCACCGACAAAGTATAGAGCCACTAAAATGCCTAGCATATTGTCAGGTTCAATGACTGTTTGTTAAACTGAGTTGACATTTTGATGTAAGCCATCGGGAAAAGACTGATTAACAAGTGATACTATGGCTTCAAAGAAGGTACACACATGTATGCATGTATACACAGTCACACACACACACACACACACACACACACACACACACACATTCCTCACTGCCCATCTTCCAATCACCAGAATTCTGCCTCTTTCATTTTCCTCCTCTAAGCCCTTCTCATTGGCTCTTGACAGTACCAGTATGGCCACACAAATAAACAATTCAGGGAGAAGTCATACCACACATTAAGTTCACACTGTATGTATATACCTGCTGTTATTTAACATTATATTCTCCTACACAACACTACAAAAAAATTGATACTCTTAGAAATGAAACTTATGTCCACCCAAAACCATGTGCACAAATGTTCATAACAACATTATTTACAATAGCTAAAAAGTGAAAACAATCCAAACATCCATCAACAGATGAGTAGAAAAACAAAATGTGGTACAGCCATACAACAGAATGCTATTTGGCAATAAAAACGGAGTGCTGACACAGGCTACAATGTGGATGAGCCTCAAAAACACTACACTATGTGAAAGAAGTCACAAAAGAGACCACATATTGTATGATCCTCTATATATGAAATATCCATCATAAGCAAATTCACAGAGACAGATAGCAGGTCAGGGGCAGCAGGTGGGTTCAGAAGAGAGGCTGAGGAGTATAGGGATTGGCTGCTTATGAGCATGGAGTTTCTTTCTGGGGTGACGTAAAGGTTCTATAATTTGATAGCAGTGGTCGTACACAACTCTGTAAATACTAAAAATCAGCCAGGCTCGGTGACTCAGCCTGTAATCCCAGCGCTTTGGGAGGCCAAGGTGAGTGGATTGCCTGAGCCTGCGAGTTTGAGACCCACCTGGGCAACTTGGCGAGACCTCATCTCTACAATAAATCAAAAATTAGCCAGACGTGGTTGCGCGCGCCTGTAGTTCCACCTACTTGAAAGGCTGAGGTGGAAGGATCGCCGGAGCCCAGCAGATCAAAGCTGCAGTGGCCAGGAGTCCCCAGTCTGGGCAACAGAGTGAGACTCCAACTCAAAAAAATAATAATAATACTAAAAAATCAGTGAATTATATACGCAAACAGGTGAACGTGATGGTTGGTAAATTATATCTCAATAAACTTCCTGAAGATCGATATTCTTAAAGATGATCCTGTTTTAAATAACAACAACAGAAACTTTAAATTATTTCATACATCTTATAAAGACATATATCTTATAAAGACATATATCTTATAAAGACATATATCTTATAAAGGCAAAATAATATATACTTACTATATTCTAGTACGAAAATAGTAATGCTTTAACTTTTAAATTATGTAAACACTTTGTTAATGCTGTCACTCTTATTTCCCAACAATGCCAGAGGAACGAGGCTGATGGACATTGCAGAGTATGAGGCCTCCTGCAGCCTCACTCTACTTCCAGAAAAGGAGATTTTTGTATGGGGATAAGGGTCAATATTTCCCAAGAAAGTCTTGCCTGATAGTGTTCTCTGACTTCCTGAGAAGTTAACTTTTACCTCCCTGGAAACAGGTCGGTTCCATTAGGGTCACTCCTCTTAATTGACCGGCCAGTTTTAATGCCCTTTTAAAAAATATATCTTAGCAAAGTCAGTTATGTTATCTGCTCACAAGCCATTTATTCCTTCTACCCTAGGTCTCAGAATCCCGATTTTGTTTAGTTTACAAAGTGCACAACCACAAGGAATAACTTGTGTTTTCTCTAAGTCAATCGTAGTCCATTTCTTTGATAGTGAGTGATCTGGCAGTGGCCAGGTCTGGCTAATAAGAAGACTACTGTCTGAAAGCGTATTGGCAACGTGCATTCCTTGATTTTTTTTTTTTTAAGATAGAAATTCTGAAGGATAGGTCACTGTCTTTTATTGATTGATTGAGTGTGGCTGTGTGCAGGTATTTTGAAAGTATAAGGAAAACCTTGCTTAAGTACTGAGGTTGGATAAGCAGAAGGACAAGAGTCTGGATCCATGATGAGATCACCAAGCTGTTGAATCAACTCTGTAATGGCCTACCTTCTGACTTCCTGTTATATATAATAATTAAATACTTTACTGCTTAAGCCACCATTCCTTAGGTGTTTATTATATGGAATCAAAGGATCTTAACTGGCACATCTTTCTGATCATATCACTCAGAATTAGCCTAGACAAGCAGAAGTGAAAGAAATTAGGAAGCAAAGACTCAAAAGTTAAATGACGGTTCCACCTTCATCATGAACTCATTTTGTTCTCACCAATGAGTGGACTGAACTATCAAATATTTACTCTGAAACATATAATGTGTACTATTGTTTCTCTGAAAATAAACATTGTGATTTGAAAAGGTTTTTTATTGCCGTTGCTACAATGGCAATGACGGCTCTTCAGCTGACATTCTCTAAAACATGTTTATTCCAACCACTGTCTGGCAGCTATACCTTGTAAATGCAATTATTTACCAGTATGACAAATTATTCTTTGGCTAATGACTCAAGCAATTTTAATGCCTTTAAAATTTAAAAAATTGTCTTTTATTTGGTCTCAAATTACCAAATAGATCATCCTTAGAAGTAAACAATCACTCTATAAAAAAGATACCTGCACATGTATGCTCATCGCAGCATTGTTCACAGTAGCAAGAACCTGGAACCAACTGTGCTGCCCATCAAAAGAAGACTAGATAAAAAAAATGTGGTACATGACACAATGGAATATTACGCAGCCATAAAGAAGGACAAAATCATGAACTTCATAGCAACCTGGACGGACTTAGAATCTGTAATACTGAGTGATATATCACAGAATTGAAGAACTGAGTATCACATGATCTCACTCATAGGCGGTCCTTCAATAATTATCATAATACTGTCAGAAAAGGATTGGCAGTAGTAGGAAACTGCCGGGGGTGGGAGGGCACACCCCCTCAACAAGGGTGCCTGCATAATGAACATTTGTATCCCTATTCCTGAATTATACTCCACATCTTTAAAATAAAAAAAAATTAAAAGAGAATAAATAAATAAATAAATTTTAAACTTAAAAAAAGAAGCAAATAGAAGCACTAGAAAAAACAGAACTCATTTTAATCTTTTTACACTGCTATTCCTCAAGATAAACTCATGGCCCAAGGAGGCTGATTCTGCTCCAGCATTTATACTCTCATTCCAAAATGAAGGAAGGAAAAAGTGTGGAAGGATAGTAGAAGAGAATCTCCCAGAAGAAATCCCCTGGAAGAGCCATACAATACTCTGCTTCTATTTCATTGACTGGGACTTGGTCATGTGGTCAAATTTTATTGCAAAGAAGACTGGGAACTGTCATCTAACTGAGCACATTATTGTGAGGTATCATTTTTAAGAAATTATAAGGAAATGGATAATGCAAAGACAAATAACAATCTTTGTTACATAAGATATATATCCTTGACTAATCTCAGTATACCTTTTCATTAAATAGAGGTAACAGAAGATGTTTTATGCAAAGTCTGTCCAAAAAAGCTGGGCTGGCACACAGTACAGTCAATGTATCAGACATTTCCAATGTGATCAAATATATGGGTTTTTTCAGACGATACTTTGAAAATCGCTAACATTTTAAAATAAAATCCAAATCAAACTCGGGCTACGTGGAAGTTTGTTTGAAAACTCAGGATGGTGGATTCCCCAGTGGTACCCACATTGTCCCAGAAGATTCTGGGACCTCTCAGGAATACAACAACCGGTACAACTTGAAGCAGGGAAACCATGCAAAGAAAGAAACAGTGCTGGGTACCACAACCATAACTTACCAAAGAATCTTTTTCTAAATTTTAATTAAAAAAAAATAATAGCTCATGGGAAACAACTGGCATGCTGACTTGTTCACAATGCAATTTATTCTGAAAAAAAAATTTTAGAAAAAAATGTCTTCTAACACCTTTGACTAATTAAAAACTATTCTGAGAATCAGAGCAAACTACTTTAAAACTTCTAAATTTACTGCCCCTTATCTGTGGGAACCACTATTTTTTCAAATCTGTGGCAACATGGAAACAACATCTGGAACAAATCGGATACTGCAACTGATGAAAGACTGTGGCATTCAGTTCTGATTTCAAATATGGTGGATCATCAAAACAGACCCATTTTCTTCCCAGATTAACTTTATATAAAATAAATGTTACACATTTGAACTTACAAAACAAGCTCATGCTAATAAAAATCCTTCGTTGTCTATTCAATATCATGGATGCCCAAATAAGATTTAATGTGACAACAGGATTCTGCTGCTAAAAAATAGTTGGAAGCAGCTGCTAAAATTGTTCGAAAGTTACTGTCTCATTCTAAAACTGAAAGTCAGCTCAAATGGAGTTTGTCCTTCTAAGTTTCAAATCAGAACATTAAAAACGAGCAGCACAAATCTAAGAGTTGGATGAAAACCTCACTCCTGCCATATCCTAATTTATGATTGGATATGACAGTAATACACTGCAGTCCATCTGCTTGGACTGCAGCATCCTACCCTGACACATCACCAGTGTTGCACAGTTTCAGGCTGTATTGATAACTGGAATTTTCCCTCTAGATTCTCCACACAAACACCCCAAGGAAGAGAATAGGAGTCTCTAAATCCACTCCGTCAATGTTGTCTTTGCTCCCTGTCCCACCGGCCTGTCCTGCTTACCCAGGAAAGCATGTCTCAGTCAGGCCTTTTTCCCAGGCTCGCAAACACAGGCTCCTCGACACTGTCCCCTTAACTTTTACATTACCGTGTCCATGATTTACTACCTCATTACTTAACGACTGCTAAAGTTTCTCATGCTACCAAATGCTCCAAAAGTGTCACTATGTCACAAGATGAATAAATTGTACTTACGTGAAGGCTTGGAAACTGAATTCTCTTTGTGGCTTGCAGTCCTGTTCTGTGAAGCTGCTATACACCCAGACATCCACTGGAAGGGCTATGGGACACTCTCTTCTTCCTCGGCAGCCCCAACTCCTGGATTTGTCTTATGTACCAAATTGTCACACAAAACGTCATTTGAACAAATGTGACCTGTTTAGCCTTAAGAACTCTGGAACCCACTGCTTGCTCAAGTGGCCTGCAGAAATGGCGTGAGGGATAGGGCATGAGTTTTTGCTCTCCCTGGTTTGCAGAAAGCATGCAGCACACACCCCAGCTGTGGAAAACAACACCTCTCCTTTTGTCCTAGATCAAGAGGGGCCACCTGTTTCTCATCTCCAGAATTTGAAAGAAGAGTTCTGTGTTCATGTTGTCCATAACTCGGCTAATTCCACGGTCATGGAAGAATATTCCATTGCAGTCTTTAATCTTTTGGAGCTGAAGATTAATTTTTAGAAATTGGTCCTCAGGCAGAAATTCCTTGATCCTTCCAGCTGCATCTCTCATGACCATCTTGACCACAGTAATGTCTGCCTTCGGGACTGGTGTCAGCAGCCATGCATGGTCCTAGAACGTCATCCCTACTAGTCCTTTCCATGCACTGTGCTTGAGTGGTGGTGGCCCACACCGTATCTTCCTAGACTATGCTTTTCTTCAAAAACCTTCCATGCCTCTTCATTTCCTAGGGGAGCAGCCACTTAGTGAAGCAATTGAGTCCACGAACCCTGGTGTCAGACTCCCTGAGACAGAAGTCCCACTTTGTCACTTAGCTGCTGTGTGACCTTGAGCAAGTGGCTTAACTTTGTTAAACCTCAGCTTCTTCAGCAGTAAAGTACAGATTAAAAATATCACCTACTGCTTTGGGTGCTGTGAGAAGATAATGCACAAGAATAGCTCAGCCTAGGCCTGGAAATACTTGGTCCATATTGGTTATTGCAAATTAAATGCATGCTCGTGTCTCTGCTAAAATATAAGTTGCCTGGCAGCAAGGCCTGGCTGGCACATAGTCATGCCTGAGAATCTTGTGTGGAACAAACGAATGGGTGGGTACAAAAATTCCAGCTCTTCGGCTGAGCACGGACTATCGAGAAAAGCATAGGCTTTGCTGCCAGCAGACCTGGGTCCGTATTCTGGGTCCCTCCATGGCATCAGCCAATCACCTCTGATAAATGGCATCTGGGCTGCCTAGGATGTGGAACGATGAATGTAGCATACTGTGGACAACGATGAGGATGAAATGGGGTTACCTTGGTGTGTCAGGGTGAATTTGAGTGGAGTTTCCTCCGCCCCCAGGAAGGTCACCTGGGGCTCTGTGAGCTGGGCATGGCTTGCTTTGTGGTCCAGTGAACACAGGCCGCTTTGGGAAGGGAGCAAATGCATCCTTACCATAACACAACCAGGGTTATAGTTCTTAGAGAACAGTGTTAAGGCTATGTGAATAGGGGATCTGTGAAGGGAATTCATCTCTGAGGTGTGATGCATTTTAAACATTTTAGCCGAGAACAAGCTGCAGCCAGTGTGGAGGTTCTCTTTTTGGCCCTCCCCATCCTCCAGAGGATCCATGTTCACCCACTTCCCTCCCAGCCCCCACACTGGGAGACCTTAAAACAGTGCTTCGCTGTCCACACCCTATGGCAGCAGAAACAGCAGAGGAGAAAACCTCAGCATTAAGTGAATATCCAAGGCTGAGACATGGAGAGGCCTAGATGCAAGGGAAAATTGGAACTTGATGGCTTCTGAGGGAGGGCAGACTGTTCCAGAAGTCTGAAGGGAGAGCCCTGGGGAGGGGTGAAACTCAGAGGGATGCGAGGAAGGGCTGGGATAGCTACGGTGCTACTTGGATCTCACTTTGACAAGCATTGCTGTCCAGCTGCGATAATGGTGATAATGGCGTTAGTTGATGGCCTCCAGCTGTTAGTGTCCTCAGGTTTTTTGTCTCAGCTCTTGAGCCAAGGACATACTCTTCCTGGGAAGCCACCACCAGCCAGTGACTAACCACAGCAAGGAAATGCAAATCTGACCATTTACACCTAATGGGGGATCATTCTAATTCAGCAATTCCTGACCTCTTTGGCATCAGGGACCAATTTCGTGGAAGACAATCTTTCCATGGACTGGGGTGGGGGAGGACGTGCTGTCAAACCTCACTGCTGATGTTCATCTATATTTGCAGGGCTCCTCAGCACTAGCATCACCACCTAAGCGACACCTCAGATCATCAGGCATTAGATTCTCACAAGGAGTGTGCAAGTTAGATCTCTCACATGTGCAAATCCAATGCCACCATTGAACTGACAGAAGGCAGAGCTCTGCTTACCCACTGCTCACCTTCTGCTGAACAGCCTGGCTCCTAACAGGCCATGGGCCAGTACCAGTCCTGGGGGTGAGGGACCCCTGTTCTAAATGGGCATCTCTGCTCCAAAGCTCTCTGTTGGCTTGGCCGAGATTAGTTAGATCTGCATCACAGCCTGAGATTTTCCCCAGACAAAACCACTTGTTCGTCCCTCTTTTATCTTTCACAGAAGTTGCCCAACCCACCCCTCCCAACACCACCTCCACAAATCTCTTCAATTCCTAACTCAGTTTCAGTATCGGCGTTCTGGAAGACCCAAATGAGCCGGGGAGGAAGAGAGATCATTAGGCAAGCACAGAGGATACATTTGGAAGGCCCTGGAGAGGCCTAGAGAACATCAACATGGGACCCTCTAGAGCACTTGGGTCCTGCCCCTCTGTTCTGGACAAGGTGATCTGGTGGCTAGATTTCGGGATTCGGATCCAATAGTCAACTTTAAGTACCACTCTCCCACACTGGTTTGTTTTGAACGTATAATCTGAGTCCTTAAGTAGAGAACCACTGAGATCTTCTGACATGTTCATGTTGGCATCAGGGAACAGCAGAGGAATAACTGCCTACCACAACGTCACTGGCAGGCATAGAAATAACGTGACTGAGAATACAGATGGTCAAGATCTCCTCACTGGAGAGACTTTGTAATGCCAGTTTTATCAACTCCAGCCATGTCTCACACCAGGAATAACTAAAGAAATCACACACACACATCCACGGGTGCGCGCGCACACACACACACACACACACACACACACACACACACACACACACACGGAGGGACTTGAGAATGTTCATATATAAAGTATATAGCTTCATGTCCCATGAACTGTTGATGCTCAAAACCTTGTAGTATCTTTGTTTTTTGTTTGTCCATAAATTAGGCTACCCCTATTTTTCCAAGCTAATCTCTTAACCTTGTTTGAGTTAGCTTCTCTTGCATATAACAGGCCTCTCATATATCAGTGATTTAAAATAAAAGCTTACTGCTCATTCTATTAAAAGAAGTCTAGAATTGACAAAAAGGTACTATGTGCCTTTTTTGCTCTGGAATTTTTATCTTGTAGTTTCCATTTTTAAGATTACCTCATGGTCATGAAATGGTCACTGAAGCTACAGCCATCACCTCAGTGTACTAGGCAGCAGAAAAGAGAAAAAGGCAAGAACAAAAAAATTATTTTTTTCAACTATATCAAGCCCTTTCAAGATCTATCCTGAGAGTTCCAGTTCCACCCAAGACTCATTGGCCATTTGTGCTGCAAAAGATGCTGAGAAATGTCATTTTGTAAGTGGACATGTTGCTAAACCCCACAAAGTAGGGGTTTTCCTACCAAGAACAAAGGAGATAATAGTAATGTGTGGGCAACTAGAAGTCTTTGATCACCTTGCCTTTAAGCTGGTATGGTAGTCAGAGTTCTCCAGAGAAACAGAGCCAAAAGGACATGAATAGACATATAAGAGGGGATTTATTATAGGAATTGGCTCAAGTTATTCATGATGGAGACTGGGAAATCCCACAGCATGCCTTCTGCAAGCTGAGAACCAGAAAAGTCAGGTGTAATTCCGTCCAAGTCCAAAGGCCTGAAAACCTGGAGCTCTGATGTCTGAAGGCAGGAGACAATAGATGTCCCAGCTCCAAAAAGAGTAAGTTTGCCTTGTTGTTCTGTTCAGACCCTCACCAGATTGGATGATGCCTGCACACACTGGCAAGAGCAAATCTTCTTTGCTCTGTCTACTGATTCAAATGCTAATTTCTTCTGGAAACACCATCACAGATCAGCAAGGAATAAAGTGTTACCAGCTATCTGTGTATCCCTTACACCAGTCAAATTGATGCACAAAATTAACCATTATAGCTGGTTTTATCAGAGTTACTCACTGGTTATCCCAGGTCCAAGACTGTGTTGACCCTGTGAGTCCTGCACTCTGTGAGACTTCCCTTTCTCTGATGCCCAAGGGAAGGTACTCAGTTGGCAATCGCTTAACTTTTCATTTATTAGTTCTATATCATTAATGAAAACATGAGCACCTAAAGAACAGAAATAAAGGACTATCATTATCTCTCAAATCAAGGCCTGGTGTTAGGCACAGTTTTAGCTGCAGTATGAACCCTGCACTAGATTAATTTAATTATAAACTATTTCTAACTCTTTTTTTCTAAGTAAAATTTGGATTTTTTTTGTTACATTGCATGCAATATTTTCTTTCTTTCTTTCTTTTTTAAACCAAACACTCAAAAGAATGGCTTTATTGAAAACCATGTTCTAGGTCAGTGTCCCTGGAAACAGACTCTGAGATATAGATTTGAATGCATTAAGTTTATTTGAGTACATTCTCAGGGAAAAACACTTCTAGCACTTTTAACATTCATAGCATAAAACCTATGTTCCCCATAGGTTTTAATGAACCAATACTTTAAGTAAAACTGTATTGGCCAGAAGGCATTGATGATGTAATTGCAACAGAAGCTTCAGCTAGTGGTATCATAAACTCTCAAGCTAATTGCCTCTAAAACTATTCTTAAAACAGACATATTTTTAGTGTCTCTATTATACAGAAGAACCACTACCTGTGGGGTCTTGTCTGGTATGGGGCATTGTCGAGACATAGACTGTTTCCCCCTCCCTCAGGGAGGGGCCTCTGGCCAAGGATGGTCTCTGAAAGGATGCATTTTTCCAGTGATGAGTCATGGGATGCAGGTGACCAAGCAAAGCTAAAAGCAACTTAGTCATCACTCTAAATCAATGAAAGTGTAAACACCAGAGAAGAATTTGGCTAACTTGCTTGCCTATAAAACTGCTTGCTATACTGCTCCAAGGTGGGGAACGCCTTACTGAACCGCTGTCATTGGTGCCTTCCATAGGTTTTTTTAATTTTATTTTAAAGATGGGGGGTACAATTCTGGATTAGGTATACAAATGTTCATTATGCAATTACCCTTGTTGATGAGGTAAGTCCCTCCCTCCCCTGGCAGTTTTCCTCAACTCCCAATCCCACCTGGCAGTTTCCCACTACTGCCAATTCTCTTCTTATAGTGTTATGATAATTGTTCAAGGTCCACTGATGAGTGAGACCATATGGTACTCTGTTCTTCAATTCTGTGATAGAGCACTGAGTATGACAGACTCTAACTCCATCCAAGTTGTTGCGAAGTCCATACATCTGTCCTTCTTTATGACTGCATAATATTCCATTGTGTATCTGTACCACATTTTTTTTTTATCCAGTCCAGCTTTGATGGACAGCATGGTTGGTTCCATGTTTTTGCTATTGTGACTAGAGCTGCAACAAACATGCATGTGCAGGTATCTTTTTTGCAGAATGATTTGAGTTCCTCTGGGTATATTCCCAATAGGGAAATTGCTGGGTCATATGGAAGGTCAATTTTTAATTCTTTCAGAAATCACCACACTGTCTTCGAAAGAGGTTGCACTAGTTTGCATTCCCACCAGTAGTGTAGAAGCATTACTTTTTCTCCACATCCTCGCCAGCATCTGTTGTTATTTGTTTTATTAATGATGACCATTCTTACTGGGGACAGTTGGTATCTCAACGTGGTTTTGATTTGCATTTCTCTGATGATTAGGGAGGCCAAACACTTTTGCATATGTCTGTTGGCTGCCCGTATATCTTCTTCTGAGAGATGTCTACTCATGTCTTTTGCCCACTTTTTAAGGGGGCTGTTTGTTTGGTTTTTTTCCCCCCCCTTTCAGCATGTTTGAGTTCCTTGTAAATCCTAGATGTTAGACCTTTGTCAGATATACAGTTGGCAAATATTTTTTTCCCATTTTGTGGGCTGTCTTCCTGCTCTCTTGATGGTTTCTTTTGCTTTGCAGAAGCTCATCAGTTTGATGAGGTTCCACTTGTCTATCTTATTTCTGATGGTATGGGCACCTAGGGTTTGACCAGGAATTGGTTGCCACTTCCAATTTCCATAAGGTTGTCTCTTGCATTTTCTAAGATTCTTATAGTTTGAGGTTTTACATTTAGGTCTTTGATCCTTTTAGGCAATATTTTCTTTATCATCCCAGAGTCCCATGAGTTCATCCTTCTGCTAATTCCCATTCAGTTGGCATTTTTATCTCACCAAGGGCCACTTGTAGCCTAGAGCTTAGACTATGTACATGCCCTCCATCCGAGCAGATGCCCTAACTACACAAAGATTTCTAACCTATCTTTGACAGAAGGGGAGTAATCTCTTATACCAAATACTCCCACTACCTACTATTTCTCCCTTTCCCCACTACCAGAGCCCTGATTTGCCCTAGTGGAGGGCTAGGCAGCAGCAATGTTCTCAACTAAAAAACTTTTTCCCCACACCCCCTTACTGCTATAGGTATCCATGTGATACAGTCCTAGCCAATGAGATGCCTAGGTGACCATGTAACACAAGCCTAGCCAATAAGATGTCTAGGTGGTTATGTGATATAGTCCTAGTCAATGAGATGTCTAGGTAGCCATGTGACACAGTCCCGACAATGAGATATAAGTAGAAATCTTTAGATGATGCATCTGACAAAGCCGTTTTGAAAAGGTCAGATTCATCTGCACTCACCTTTTACCTCTTGCCCTTCCTTCCTTCCCCAGCTGGACAAATGCAGTTGGTGAAGCCACCATCTTAGAACCATGAAAACTGCATGAGGATTAAAAAAACACACGGTAGGAATGGCTAAACAAAAAGATGAGTCTCCTTCCCTGAGGGCCTAGTGGGACCACAGCCCAAGACTAGCTTTATATAGGAAAAAGTAACGCCCTCACAAAGTTTAGGACCATTGGTCAGATTCCTATAATCCTCAGTAGAAAGTAATCATAACTGACACCCTACTGAGAGGGGTATCCCAGCCTCCAAGCATTCTTATTAAGCAGGAAGTCATTTGAACTCAATCGCTCTCCTAACAGTATTTCTGTTCAGGCTTCCTGGAGCTCTTCTTCTTTCAGTGGAATTTGTGGCTGTAATGCTGTTGCCAGACTTTCCTCAGACTCTGTAATTTCTGTTCCCTTCAATTTGGCAAAATGGACAATAAGTTTTCATCATTAGCGGTGCCCAAAATGTCAACAGCTCATGCATTTCCATAAAATCTTCAAATAAACGGAGGGAGGACAGTAAACTATGCATAAACTATGCATCATTCCAAATATAATGAAGGGGGAAGCTGCTGAAAATGAAATGCCATCCAATTACTTCCTATTTATCAAGACTCACACTTTAACCTCACCGTGACATACTTTCAAAAATTGCTCTCTGTCATCACATGATGCTTAATCTGATTCTGATATGTTGAGAATAAAGCATAAATCTTCTGGTGTTACTAAATTCTAGGAAATACTATCTTTCTTCTCTTTTTCTTAATTATTGTAAGTAGGTGCTAAGAAGACAGAGTTGGCCCTTCAACTCAGAAAAATCTATCTCTTCCTTAGTGCGCTTCCTGACCATACTGAACAGGGTGGAGTGACCAATCAGTGTTCCCCATTTGCCCAGGAATTAGGGTGTGTAAGGATGCAGGTCTTTAGCATTAAAAGCAGGAAAGTCCATGGACAGATTGACCACCCTACCATGCCACGCCTCTGAAACAAAAGCCAGGGAGACAGCCAAAAGGGCCATTGCTCCCCTAAACTACAAATACCCCCTCAGATCCTTGTTCCCAATGTCATTTTTAACAAGCCTTGACATCTATTTCATCATTCACATGCAAACCACTGGGGACAGAATGGAGTGTGAGAGACATGAGATCCCGGCCTTTCTAACATCAATTTTAGTAGGAGAGATTGATAATAAACAAGTAAAAAAACATGATAAACATGATAACTCCAGAGTGGCAAGAATGATGAAGAAACACTAGAAGAGAAGATGAATGTGCCGAAGAGGGCCAGTGACAGTAAAGATGAGCGGAACTGGGGAAAGTAGAAAAACTAAGATGGCCTCTGGTCATGAGTCAGGGTCTGCAGCTGGCTCTCCTTGTGCTGCTGTGTTCTGGCATAGAACTCCAAAGAATCTGAAATGTCTAAACATGAATCTGGCCTTTCTTTTTTGTCAGGGTATGGAGTTAGAATATATTTTATATAAAAACTCGCTGGCTTAGTAAACACACATCTATATAAGTATATGTATACATCAATGCGATATTTATGTGCATGGTAATGTGTGTATATACATAGTTATATTTGTATAATTTGGAACAATAAGATATATTTGGAGATATTAACAGCTGGTTCTGTGATTGCTTGAGGATTTGACCCACGGTCAACATAACCTCAGAGAATAGGGAATTATTAGGAGAATGCCTATACTGGATCCAAGATGAATGAGAATCCGGTAGAGGACCATGTGCCCTTCCAAGCACCCGAATCTCATTCTTGAGGTTTTATGGATCACTAAGGAACCGGTACTGATGAGCTACAGCTGCCACAACACCACCAAAAAACCCTTACCCTCCAGTCATACCCCTGTGGGTCCTGAGTGGCTTCAGGGAAGCTGATGCTGACAGGGAGATTTATGTGTAGGAAGTTTCTGAAAGTGGGCTCCCAGGATCCACACTTGTGAAGGAGTGAGGGTGAAGAGATTAGATACAGGAAGAAAGGGAATTGCAACTCATTTGCGAGACCTCAACTGATCAGGGGGAGGGATGGTCCTTCAACGATTTCCCATACTGAGGGCAATTCCTAAAAGAGAGTTCAGCTGTGAGCCATCAGCTGTCAACATTTCTGGGCAAATGGGGAGGGGGGAAAAAATAAATGCCTTAGTTCTAAAGTGGGGGATCTGGGCAGAGCTCCTCAGAATCGACCACAGGAGTTATGTGACTAGCTGCTTGGGTAGCCGAGATGGTCTCTACCCACCCGTCTCTTGTGACCATACACATTACACTTATGTTGTTGCCTGTACTTGATGTTGATAAAGCCAATCGGGGCTTGTGAGTTTGAATATCAATCTGAACCCAAGGCCACTGCTTCTGATAAACCCTCACGGGCATCACAGGATTCCATTTATACTCACACTCCAGGCCCAAAGAGGTCAGTGGCTGGCCTGGAAGGTGTCATGTGCAGAAAACTTGATTGGTACTTTTTAAAAGAGGCTATCCAAATGGCCAATAGCATTATGAAAAGATGCTCAACATTGCTAATCATCAGTAAAATGCAAATTAAAACCATAATGAGAAAACTTTACACACCCACCAGAATGGCTAAAATCCAACAGTCAATACCAAGTACTGACAAGGATGTGAAACAATGGGAGCTCCCATAAACAAATTGTACAAGAGGAAATTGGTAAAACCACTTTTGAAAAACTGTGAATATCCACTCTAGCTAAATATACCCCTACCCTATGACTCAGTAGTTCTACTCCTGGTGTATACATAACAGATTGTCCATGTTAGCATTGCAAAGACCAAAACTAGAAACCAAATGTCTTTTAGCAGTGGTGGATAAACAAACTCTGAAATGTCCACTCAGTGGAATATCATATAGCAAAAACAACCAATTATTGGTATAAGCAGCACTATGACTAGATCTCATAGATACTATGTTGAACAGCAGAAGCTAGGCAAAAAGGGATGCATATTGTATGGCTGCATTTATATGAACTTCAAAAACAGGCACAACTTGTCTATGGTGATAGAGTTCAAAATATTTTCTTACCTTTTAGGAAGGGGGCAGATATTGACTGGCAAGAGCACAAAAGAGCCTTCTGGAGGCTGGAAATGCTTTGTCTTGATCTGGGTGGTTGTTTTATGGATGCATACATATATAAGCATTCATCAAGCTGTATACTTAAAATTTTCTAAAAATATTTTTTTAAGTAGAGACAGGGCCACACTATGTTTTACAGGCTGGTCTTGAACTCCTGGCCTCAGGCAATCCACCTGACTCGACCTCTCAAAATGCTGGGATTACAGATGTGAACCACCACACCCAGCCTATATATTTAAAATATGGGCCTTTAAATGTATGTTGCCATACCTCAAAAGGTGTATTGCTTTAATAAAAATAATAATGAGGAGGAGAAAGAGAGGGAGAGGAAGATGGAAGAGAAAGACAGGATGATAGAAGAGAAGAGAGGGAAAGGAAAAGGAAGATGAAGAGGATAAGACAGGAAAAAGAAGAGGAAGTAGAGAAGGAAGAGGAGTAGAACAAGCCATCACCAGCTATGACATCACCAGGCAGATCTCAGGCAGAGGAAACACAGTGACAAGCTCCTGAAATGAGCAAACTTGCAATGTGCAACAGGAAGGCCAGTGTGCATTGCACAAAAAAGAGGACAGCACCTAATGAGGCTGGAAAAGGGAGGTAGCTGCTCACTTAGGGCTGTATAGGTTATGGAGGACCCTGGATTTTAAACTAAGGGCAATGTGGAGAAATTGGCCACTTTAAAGCAGCAGGGGAGTGTGGAAGGGGTATATTATCAGATTTATGACATTTTTCTAAAATCACTTTCACTGTTGGGGAAAAGGGGGGATTGTGTTATAAGGGACAACAGTACACTCCAGCAAGGAGACCATTCATGACACTTTGGAGTTGAAAGCACTGTCAGGAAAGGCTGTTAGAAGGAGATCTGTTAGCAAAGATCAGTAGAAGCTACAGTGTGCATCTTTCGTTTGCCAATGCAGACTTCCTTTCCACCCTTCTCACCTGTTGTCTGCACCCAGGGAGTGGCAGTATGGATGCCTTCAATAGGCTCCCTTGCCCTCTGACTCCTGATTAGGTTCAGCAGAAGAGAGGGCAGGAGGAAATTGCTTGGGCATCTGTTACCCTGATCCCCTCCCTGCTGAGTCCCCCCATGCTGGCTAAGGGTTACAACTCCAGTTGGGCAGCCCTTTCCTACACCTGTATCACCTGAGTTTTGGTGACTGTGCCCTCCCTTATCGCTTCAGACTTGCCTACACCTTTGTGAAGATTTTCTTTATTTAATTCTCCCTCATTACCCATTTCAGTGTGTTATTTGCTTCCTGCTAAGTGATTGATATATGACCTCACTACAGTATTAAAACAGACCAATGCTGGATGCATCAGGATAGCCCAGAGTTTAAAAAAAAAAAGGACAACATACACCTTATATGCCCCTAATAAAGCAGTGAGGTTTCTAATGCATTTTCCAAAAAAAATCTCATTTAAAAAATGGAACTATTTCATTTGAATATCTTCTCATGTGCAACATGTATCCTGAGACAAGGCTGAATAAATGACAATGTTTGTACACAGAAGGAAAAAAGAAAAGAGTGGAGAAGAAAAAAGAAAAGAACATGAGATTTAGAATCATGTTCTAAATGCCCCAACTACCCTTAGCTGTGTGTTCTTATGCATCTAAACTTTTCATGGCTTCCATTTCCATATAGATGTGTGTAAATTAAAATAAGAATATCTTCCCTATTTAATATTTTTAAGGATCAAATGAGATAATATTCATAAAAGTAAAGGAAGCCTTTGTCAACTATGAGACATTGTTATTATTATCATAAAGGCAGTATCAGTGAAGATGGATCCCAGCCTGGTTTTTATGCAGAACACACCAGCTTTTGCAAGGCCTGAAAAGTTATTATGATTTTTACAATTTTCATTTAAGAATAATTCAGCTCAAGTGGCTGCAAACCTTGGAATCTAGTAATGTGCATCTAGGTGTTAAGAAATTCAGACAGCCGTGTACAAAACATGACAAGATAACATGTGCCTTATTCTCTCTGGTTCCTGAAGCAATAAAGCAAAGCGTGAGGTCAACAGACAAAATCATTTCAGGCAGCTTCAGGAGCCTGGTACACAGGGCACTTTAGCTCAGTCACATCCAAAACACCACTTGATTGAGGCCATGGAAGAAGGGGTAAGGTTGAATAAAATCCAAGAAGCAGTAAGCTGAAAGAAGACAAGTCCAGTCGTGGCATTAAATCTCTTTTTAGAAACCCTGAAACTAATCATAAACTTGATATTCTACATGACTGTAATTCATATCTAAATAAGAATAAGCACTCTCGATTTTATATAAATTCTTAAATACGAATTTCATATTGCATTAGTCAATGTTCTCCAGAAAAATGGAACCAGTAGGATGTGTATAAATATATAAAGAGAGAGAGATTTATTTCAAGGAATTGGCTCATAGGATTATGGAGACTGGTAAATCCAAAATCTGCAGGGTGGACCAGCAGGCTGGAGACTAGGGAAGAGCCGATTCTGCAGTTCCAGTCTGAAGGTCATTTTCTGAGATACAAAGCTAAGAGTTTGGACTTTATTGTGTGAGCAATGGTGGACCATTAAATATGTTGAGTGTGGAAGTGACACTATTACAACTACGTCTTAAAATGTTATTCTTTGTGGTGTGGTAAACGAAGGTGAGGTGATGTTGGAATATAGTTTGTCTGGAATATAGTTTGTTTCTATTGGAATAGAGTTTGTTTTATTTACTTGTTTGTGTGCCTACATCAGATTAACTGTGAGACTATACTTTTTTCAGTCAAAACTCTTTACTTGCTTCAATCGTTTTTAGTTTCTAGCATTCACCCAGATATCTAAAAGTTTTGAAAATCATCCAATACCCTTAAACTTCATGTTATCATCAAATGATAAATACGAGTCCAAAACTTACTATGTCCATGGTATCTCTTTTTTTTTTTCTTCTGTCACTACCCAAGTGCAGGCCTTCATCCTCTCTCATCTGGTCTATTACAGGACTCAGAAAACTGTGGCTCAAGGGCCAAGCACAGCCAGCAGCCTATTTTTATAAATAAAGTTTTATTCAAACACAGTGGCACTCCTTCAGTTATACATTGTCTATGGCTGCTTCCATGCTATAATGCGGTGTTAAGTAGTTGCAGCAAAGACCATATGACTCTCAAAGCCAAAAATATTTTCTGGCTCTTTACAGAAAAGGTTGTCAACCCCTAGTCTAATACAGTAATCCCCCAGCCAGCCACCTCATCTTCATTTGCCACACCACAAACGAGTGCTATTTTAAAACATAGATGTAATGGTGTCACTTCCACACTAAAAAATATTTAATGGTCCACCATTTCTCACACAATAAAGTACAAACTTTTAGTTTTGCATTCAAAATCAGTCACAATTTGCCTATAGCTGACACTTCTAGCTTACTTCTACCATCCTGGAGTACTCGTTGTTCCCAGGAAACCATGTCTCCTGTTGCTCTACCTTTTCTAATACTATCTGTTGTTCCTGGTATATTCTTTCTCCTCCACTTGCCAAAATTATGTTTGTTCTTTAAGAGGACTCTCAAATTTTTTTCCAATTAAGTCTTCCCTAATAACTCATGGATTTCCCTCATTCCCTCTCCCCAGTTAGAATTAATTACTCCCACCTTGGGCACTGAGGCACTGTTCATAATCCCCTGTTAAGAGGTCTAAACATGGTATGACTTATTTTATAATTTGCTATGTACATGTCTCTCTCGGGCCACTCCCTCTAACCAAAATCATGATCTCTTTGAGAACAGGCACAAGCATTTCCTCTTCTCTTAAAACTCCCAGTAGATAATACAGTGGCTAGCATAAAATACATACATTTATTTGTCATGTATTTGTCATACAATAGAAACATCTATTTGGTATGTAATAGGTACATTTATTTAGCACCAGCTTGGGGCTAGGCACTATACTAGCTATATGCAACATCTCTAATCCTAATAAAAATATGAGAGTTATTCATTATTCTGATTCTACAGATGAAGAAACTGAGGCTCAGAAAGTTTAACTGGTTTGCATAAGACCACCTAGCAGGAAATGATGTAACTTAAACTTCAGCCTAAATCAGTCAGACTCCCTTACAAGCTTCAAGGGGTTGAGTGCCCTATTCATAATAAGCATAGAATGTTTTTAAAACAGAGTATACTACCAAGAAGGGCATTTTCTATTTATCACTTTACTGTGCAATCTTGAGGAATGAAAATAACCATTCTCCTTCCCTTGCCCAAACAAGCACAATCACATGGACACAATTTTTCTTTAAAAATTGCACTCAAAACAAAAAAAAAAATTGCATATTCTCATTTTGCATTATTGAGTAGGAAATGTTTTATGGATTAATGAAATTGAGGGATGAGTAGCTACCAAATCTAGCCATAAAAGGAGACATTCTGGATCATAAAGCATATTTTACTCATTTTGACAGCTGTAGTTTAATTTTAAGTATTTATGATGTTACTTCATAGTAAATATGTCTAATTCGTGAAAGCTGCGTAATATGAGACCCGACTTTGGAACTCTGCTCAAGTTTCTGCTATTAAAACTACATTTAAATGGATTTTGTCCTAAGAATTATGAGTTTTATATAGTAATGACATGAAAATTATCCGTATTCTACTCTACTACATAAAGGCATCACTCCCACTTCTGCTACCATTACTATTACCAAGACAACTACACTTGACTTTGAGGGAGTAAATCAACAAATATATGCCCTGTCATATATCATTTGAACAGAATATGAAAAATGCCACAGTGGGAAGTCTTTGTAATATAGGGAAAAAACGTTTCCCCTTGAGCTTACTTAAAAAAAAAAAAAAAAAAAGCACAAGGTATATAGGTTTTGTAACCCAAAGAATTACACTTTCTTATGTCAACGTTTTTTCTTTTAAAATAAATTATTGATTCTTATAGAAAAATCATTTTTTTACATTGTAAGTCTTCTTTATGTTTGGGGTTAGGAAAAGAGAAATAGAATTTTAAGTGATTTAAGTAGTACTAAAGACCACAGATCTGACTCTACCACCCGCCGTGAGGGGACCTGGTCTCTGGGTCAAATGTACTGTGACATATTTGCAAAAGAAAGCAGAGAACATAACCTTTGGCTTCCCTGAAAATTCTCACATAAAGGATTTGGCTGTGATTTAGGGAGACATCAAGAAATGGGCACAGGAGTTTCTGACCCTGCTTATATGCACAAGCAGTTGTTAGTAATATAAAACCTCTGGGACCCTCCATGTTCCTCATAATTCACATCTTGCATAGTGAAGAGGAGAACTTTGGAGGATGGAAGAATTCTATTTCTTTTTTAATTTTAAAGATGTAGGGTGTAAATCAAAACCACTTTCACCTAATTCCAATAAGAATGGCCACCATTAATTTTAAAAATTAAAATTAAAGAAAACAGATGATGGTGAGGAAGAATTCTATTTTTAAAACACAGGAAGAATTAAAACCAAGAAAAATTCTTGAGATGACATTTTTCTAGCTCCTGGAGGAATGAAGAACCAGGAGAGGAAACAAGGGTGCTGGTCCTCCGGGTTCACATCGTTTCATTGGAGAGTTTTTCTGCTCTCAAGTGCCTTGGAATTTCCAATCAAAGTCTCTCTATTAAGAGCTTTAAAAAGCACCATGAAGTTTTTCTTGGCATTTCATTATTGATTTGCGATGCAGGCAAATTTCACATCTGGGACCCAGGAGCTGGGGCTGTGAAGGGTTTTTTGCTGTCCTCCAAGAGTCCTGAAGGCTGTCAGAGACTGTGGATTAAATTCTGTCTCCATGTGGAACCCTAACGAGATAGAATGTAGAGGGAACTGGTAGAGGTTAGGTGTGTGAGCTAAAACTGTGGTGTCCCAACCCAAACACAAAGCAGACCTATAACGTTCTCAGAAGACAGTTTCAGAAAGAAAGGAAGGAAGGAAGGAAGGAACGAAGGAACGAAGGAAGGAAGGAAGAAATCAACCGTAGCATGTAACCATTTGGCCCAGCCTTCCCGTTCTCGAGAAGCTTTTACAATTAGACTTTCAAAACTATCTCCAGAAAAGGTTGTACATGCAACTAACTACAGAGGTATACTAACAGGGTTGAAGAATGAAGATAATGAGAATATATTTTTAATTTTTTATTCACTGGTTGCACTACACTAACTTTAGTGAACGATAAATTTGATGCATTTAATAAATCCTGTGATTATCTTTTGAATTTAAGAATTTTATATTTGTGTTGAATATATGTGCTCACTCATTTTTCATTTAGAAATTTAACTTTGCTATTTTTAATAACTTGATTTTTGATGTACTAAAAACTACAAATGGTGAAGAGAAAGAGAAAGAAAGAATGAGAATGACAGAGGAAAGGAGCCACTTGTATGTCTACTCAGATGCTTTCCATAGAATAGAATGTCTTTTCCCCATCTCAGGGTCACGATCCTTATTTTAGGCTTCATGTGGTTCCCCCTGCCCCATCTCTGATATACACAGGAGCTCTCCCTCCCCAGCATTCCTATGAGACTGCATTCAGCACTTTGGCACTTAGCTATTTTAAATCGTCACTGAAACTTTGACTTCAATGCTCACTCCCTTCTTCACCTGCAAAGTCTTCCTTATGCCTCAAGACTCAGCACAGGCTCATGTCCTCCAAGACCTTTTCCAACGCTCACCTCCCTTTGACCTCCCACCCCATTGAGTACCCCCTAAATGTGCTCCTTTAGCATCCTGGACCCTCCTATCTCTGCCCTTCTCACAGCAGAGACAGGATGTGTTACTGTGTCAGTCTCATTGGATTATGATCTGCTCTAGGCCAGAAATTCATCTTAAGAATCTTTCTCTCCCAGCACCTAGCACAGTGCATGGCTTAGAGCTGGAGTTCAATAAATGTTTGTTGAACTTTATAAACTTCTTTGAATTAGTTGTTCCAATTTATTTTTTATCTTCCTTGCCAGTCTCTCTGTTCCACAATGGCGGGTACGGTGTGTATCTGATTATCTGAATATCTCTAATGTTTGGTGCATTGGACTTTATAAGTGCTTGTTGAATGGGTGAATGAATCTGTCGTGACCTTAGCCTTCTACCACAAATTACAATGTGCAGCAGAAACGAGAACATAAAAATTCCATCTGCAAAAGTATTTTTCTTATTTACAACTGTTTCTTATTTTTAAATTTACTGTCAAGAGTATACTGTAGATTTCCTGTCTTTGGTGTTTGCCAAAAGAGAACACCTGCAGGGGCCTAGAAGAAAAAAATACCTGTGGCTGAGAGAAGGGGAAGAAGGAAAAAATTTTCCAGATGTTTGCAACAAGCCTATGATTTTTAAGTATCTAGGGAAAGTCCTCAATGAAAATGAGCCCAGGTAGTAGAACAAAAGACTCCCCAGTGCTTATTTATTTATTCACATGGCCATTCAACAAACATTTTTTTAGCATCTTCTCTGGGCCAGTTGAGGCTGTGTGGTAGCAGACATGGAAGCAAAGATTTAGGGTAACAGACAAACCCTTGCCCTTCAGATTTCAGACCCTAATGAAAGTTTGACAAGTAAATCAACAATTCCAGTGCTGTGTGGTGAGTGCTGGGGTAGCAGTAAACACAGGGTATGAATGAAACAAAGCTTAGAATGATTTGCTTTGGAAACTCTTTACTTTCTGAATGGGAAAGGCCACGTTGAGAGCATGGACATCCGTGGCCATGTGAGGCTGGTAATCCCTTGACCAAAATGAGGATGGCACTATTTCTGCAGTGAACTGGGATGATGACCTTGAGGCAGAAGAGGAGGTCACAGAGGGTTATGTACCTTAGGATGTTATGCTCCCATATGCACTGAGTGAAGACCAAAGCCCCATTCAAAAATTTAGATGCATATGAATAATCTGTGAAGCCTGCTAAAATACAGATCTTGATTCAGTAGGATTGATGAATGGGCTTGAGATTCTGCATCTCTGACAAGTTCCCAGGTGATGGTGACACTGCGTGTCTATGGATCACATTCTGAGTAGCAAAAACACAGAAGAAAGAGCACTATCATTCAAAAGCTAACGCACTGCGTGTCAAGTCCTAACTCTGTTTACTATCTAAATGGTTCTCGGTGAATTTCTTTTGCTTTCTGACCCTCAGTTTTCAGCCCTTGTAAGAGAGGTTCATATCATAAGGTTGCTGTGAGAATTAAAGTGTCTAGAATAAGGACTCATAATAATAATTACTAGTTATCACTCAGTGGATTCCATTCTTCTCAAATGCGTTTAGAGCCTGTCAGGAAAACAATTGAATTATTTTGTACTCAAAGAGAGCTCCATTTACTTTTGGTCACTACTCTGTTTTTCTCCATGTGGGCCCATTGTCTTGGGATTCCTTGTATATTCCCAACACCTCTCAATCTAATATCAGATGCTATTCATGAACTGGATGGCTTGTTTATCTGAGTTATTAATGAAGTAGTTAAGTGAGTTGGAGGGGAAAGACAGGAGCATCCTGCTCTCTGCCTCTCCATAAATCACTACCCTGAGCTGAGACGGCTTCTGCTGCTTGTCAGTTCCTATCATCCCACCTATCTCAGTGAATTTGAATGAATTTCATGATTAAAGTTTCATGAGATGCCACACCGAACATTCTCTAAACCTCAAGGTCTAACACTTCCACGGCCCCTCCTTTTGTCTTCTCATCCTGCAATTTTATCACAAACAAGCACCCAGGTACACCTTGCAGGATGAGTTTTTCCTTCAGACACCCCACTACTAATTCCCCATAAAGCTGTTATCTCCTCAGTGTTGAGCAGTTTGCTTTCAGTCTCAGCTCTTCACCTGACAGGTGACCAGCTGGCTCTACATATGATGTATGCCTTTTACCTTGGTAATAAATCTGGTGGCCATACCTCTGACAGCCTGCCCATGCCTTCAGTCACCTGCAGATTCACGCTGCTGGGTCCAGGCTGGCTTTGCCCCATCCTTCTCTCACACAGAAGCAACCTCTTCCACATACAGCCTTTTGCTCCTAGAGCTACTAGAATGACCTTGCAGTGATTCTGACCATCTTCGGTTCATTGGTTGCACAGCAGAGAAATAGGCCTATTTTATCTTGCAAATAGAAATAGAGGTTTCCTAGTCTAGACACTGTGAGACTTTCCACCATGTGAATACAACTGCATGTTAACATCTTCAAATAAGTATTTGTTGGGTCTCTTTGAAACCACTCAGTATCAAGAAAGTTAATAGCCATGACCCCAGACTCTTAACACATTGATGGACCCAACAGAAAAGATCAAAGAGATTTCAGAATCCACATCCAGAATGTTCCACATTGGCATCTTCTCAGCTCATTTTTAAAAGGAAGCTCATTCTTTCCTCAGAAGGGAGAAGTTAAAATAGAGGTAGGTTATTAGGTTTGCAGGTTTGGCACATCTTGCCTGAAAAAAGGATGTGTGATATGTAGAAAAGAACTGGGAAGTGCAGAATTAAGGCAGGCATACAGTTTAAAGGCTTAACAGAAAGGCGTGCTGACCAGCAGACTCATTCTTTCTCACGTGGGGAACCAGGAATCTCAAGGCCCAAAATGCAGGCTATCTTTTGTCTAAATGCCCTCTTCTTTGGACCCTTAAATCACAAACAGATACAAAATTGGTCTTTTTCTAAAATTTGACAATAATTTCCAACAGGAGGCATTTGCCTATTCCTTTTAAATTCTCACATGCATTCTCTTTTTCTCTTACAATGTCTGCATGTGCATGTGCATATACACATACACACACACTTGTTTCTGGTTTTCACACCATCACCTATTCCTGTATTGTCCCACATATAGGACTTGTGGCTACCCTCATAGTTGCAATAGCCACAAGCAACTCTGTAACTTAAATTTAAATGAATTAAAATTAAAAATCAGACTGGGTGTGGCCTTTCATGCCTGCAATCCCAGCACTTTAAGGGGCCAAGTCTGGAGGATTGCTTGTGCCAGAAGTTCGACAAGCCTGAGCAACATAGCGAGACCCCATCTTTAAAAGAAAGGAAAAATAATTAAAAGCCGGGCTCAGTGGCTCAGCCTATAATCCTGCGCTTTGGGAGGCTGAGGTGAGTGGATTGCCTGAGCCTGCGGGTTCGAGACCCACCTGGGCAACTTGGTGAGACTTCATTTCTACAATAAATCAAAAAAAAAAAAGATTAGCCAGGCTTGGTAGCATGTGCCTATAGTTCCAGCTACTTGGAAGACTGAGGCGGAAGGATCACCGGAACCCAGCAGGTCGAGGCTGCAGTGGCCGGGATTGGCCACTGCACTCCAGTCTGGGCTACAGAGTGAGACTCCAACTCAAAATAATAATATTAATAATAATAATAATAAGTCAATTCCTTGATCACACTAGTCATATTTCAATACCGACACATGGCTAATTGTTACTATGTTTAACAGCACAGATAGGTAGGTTGACCATCCCTTATTCACAATTCTTGTGAGCAGAAGTGGTTTCCATTTCAATTTTTTTAATTTTGGAATATTTGCATTGTATATAATTACTAGTGGAGCATCCTAAATCTGAAAATTCAAAATCCAGAATGCTACAATGAACATTTCCATCAAGTTATGTCAGTGCTCAAAAAGTTTCCAATTTTGGAGCATTTCAGATTTTGGATTTTCAGATTTGGAATGATCAACCTGTAGAACACTTTCATCATTACAGAAAGTTCGGTTGGCCACTGTTGACCTGTACAGTACATGTCATATGATAAACACTCAAGAATTATGTGTCAACTAGTTGACTAAATGAGTGAGTGAATAGGTACTATAGTTTTTCTAAACATATTTCTTCCTCTTCAACTTTTCTTAAAAAATGCCTACTTGTCTAGGAGTAAATAAAGATAAATTTCCTACCATAGTACTAAGAGCTATTGATTAAAAAACAAAAAACTACTGAAAGAAAATATAGGAGAATTCTAAAAACTTGAGATGGGAAAATTTTTCAAACTAGAGAGGAAAGATTTACAGATTTGTCTGTGTATGAGTTTCAAATTTCCAAGAGGTAAAAATATTAAAAGACCAACAAGCATGTGGGGGAACTTTTTAACATATGTGACTGATAAGGGATTAAATCTTTAACATATAACAATTTTAAAACTTAATTTAAAAACACTCAGTAGAAAAACGGACAAAAGATAAGAACAGCCAATTCACAGAATACAAATAGTCATTTTATTCATTTAAAAAACTTAACCTTACTACTAATCAAAGAAATGCAATTAAAACAACAATAAGACATTTTTCATTTACCAATCCAATAAAGATTTTAAATGCTCTCATAATTAGCACTGGCAAGGTTATGGGGAAATAGACACATCCAAACTTGATGTTCTGAATTGTAAATTGGTATAGCCTTTGGAGAGGCCACTTTGGCAGTTTCAACCAAAAATTTAAATGTGCACACATTTTCATCAGTAATTCCATTGCTAGAAATCTATCCTACAGCACTACTCAGACAAATACATTGAGATTTATGTACCTAGAAGCTTATTACAGCATTGTTTATAAGAATGAAAAATAGATACATCTAAAAATCTATCAACAGGTTATATGTATGTAATGGAATTTTGTGCAGCTTTTTAAAAGCAGTTTTAATATTACTGAAATAATATATCATTTAGTCAAAAATATAAGACACAAACTAATTTATATACTATCACTCCTATGTGTATTAATATACATATATATACACAGAGAGATATGGCTATTATATTTACACTGAGGGCTTATCATGTGCCAATCTCTGTTCTAACTGCTTTACATATTAACTCATGTAATTTTCACATAAACCTATGGTGTAGGTAATACTATTAGGGCTATTTTACAGGTAAGGAAACTAAGGTTTGGAGAGATCACCAGCACAAAATCACTTCCCTAAGAAATGGCAGAATCAGGGTTTGATTCCAGGGTCTATCCACTTAACACTGCCAAGTTGCTTGTGTGTGTCTGTGTGTGCATGCAGGTAGAGAGAGAAATAGAGAAGCAGATTCCGAATAGTTAAACTCTGTAACATCTGGGGAATGGAACTGGACTTAGAGATGGCTGAATAAGGAATAACGTGACACGTGATTTTAAAATAAAGAAAGAAAGAAATTTTCTACTTACTACCATTCTGTAATATTTAAATTTTTATGATAAGCATTATCACTTTTGCAATAAAAATTTAAATCTAGAAAAACATATTCAATCGCATTTTCTCCAAAGGATTTAGAAATATAGTTTTTTATTTTAAAAATTAAAAGAGTGTAAATGTGATTCATTAACAGCTTGGAAGCTCCTCATATACCCAGTAATCTGGAGAGAAATCATTCCTCTCCTGGTAAAGGTTGAAGCTAAGTTGAGTCCTCTGGTTTCAGGAGACTTGTGACACCCACGAGCATGCTGGCCAAGAGCCAAGCTCTGCAGTCAGCCGCTTGCACTGCAAGTCCAGCTTGGCCATGCACGCATCTTTGTCCCTGGGTCATGACTTGGCCACACTAAGCTTTGGTTTTCTTGCCTCTATAAAGGGAACAATGATTGGTGTCACTTGTGATAGGTATTGAGTAAAGTCATAGTTAAGGGCTTCATTCAGTGCCTGGTGCACTTTTAGTCTCAATCAACATTGGCCACCATGATCATTATTATCACTTTACACTCTCATCATCTTCTTCTCTGATAATTTGGAATCAAGATCGTAAATTGATCAGAAATTATCTGAAGCAGCTGAAAGACCAAGACAGCTAATTTGGCATGCTAAATAGGGTTGGGTATAAATGAGAGACCATGGCCAAGTAACTACTAATGAAAAGTGTAACAAGGCCTGACGTGAACACAATGATCACCCCTGACATTTGGGGGCGCTATAGACATTTCAGTTCCTGGAAATCTAACCTGTGTTCATCTGCTTTCAGCATAAAGGGATGGTTTTATTCAGAAAAGTGGCATCCATCATCACTCCCCTGCTTGTGTCCTAGTTCACTTGGGCTTCTATAGCAAAATACAGTTTGATCATCCCTAATCCAAAACTCTGAAATCCAAAATACTCAAACTTTCTGAGTGTTACTATGATGCTCAAAACTCATGCTCAAAGGAAATACTTATTGGAGTATTTTAAATTTCAGATTTGGGATTAGAGACGTATAACCACATAATGCAAATATTCCAAAATCCAAAATAATCTGAAATTGGAAACACTTCTGGTCCCAAGCATTCCAAATAAACTGAGTGGTTTATAAATAACAAACATTATTTCTCACAGTTCTGGAGGTGACAGCAGATACAGTGTCTAGTGAGAGCCTGTTTCCTCGTTCATAGATGGCACCTCCTCACTGTGTTGTAACATGGTAGAAGGGATGAGGAAGCTCACTAATGTCCCTTTTATAAGGACACTAATCTCATTCACGAATGTTCCACCCTCATGACTTAGTCAGCTCCCAAAGCTTTCATTTCTTCATACTATCACTTTGGGGACTTGTTTTCAATTTACGAATCCTGGGGGACACAAACATTAAAACCATAGCTCTCGGTAAGGATGAAAAGCTCCCAATAGCATATAAATGCTTCTCATTTCCAAAGCTTTTATTCTTGGTTTATAGCTCCCGCCTTTTACTTATAAAAAAGGAACATGTATTCGGGAAATGTTCATGGAAGATCCTATTTTTAAAAGAAGAGAGAGAGCAAAAGAAAAAATACAAGAAACTTCTTTTGAAGACAGGGCTCAGAAAGTGCCAGTCCAAGACTTAATTACCATATGATTGAAATGTCTGCTTTTGAGAATGACTGTGTCAATAAACCACACCCTCTGCCCCAACGTCTGTCCTGCCACATTGCTTCTGTGTGGGGACACATGTATATATGCACAGACATGCACACATGTATGCACACACATACATACATACATGTACACACACGTGCACACATAGCTTATCTCCCACATTCTCAAAGACTGTTTTGAAATACAAGGCAGAGCCAGTTGAATAAAATATACTTGAGATGGTATTCTGTTTGTTCCTTAAACTATAAAGCATTCTAAACCTATAATTAAGTCTAGGTAAATTAAAGGCATGATACAGCTACGGTACCACTGCAAAAGCATTTGTGCTATTATCTTACATTTTTTTAATGCTAAATCACCCTGCTAAAAGGTTTAACAGCTATTCTTATTTATAACTGCTTTCTAGATTCTTTCTCTCTTCTTCTTTCTTCTTCTTTTTCTTCCCCCACCTCAGTTGTCAAAGCATTAATGAAGCTGGCTTTTGGGAAGAATTCCAATTCAGAGTTATTTTTCCATGAGGTACTTAAGACTCCACACAGCAGCTCGTGATTATGTTGGCAATGGCTTTGCATAACTGCTGGTTTCCTGTAGTATAAATAAGTGAACAGCTAAGAATGCTAATGTTTTGCTTTGACCAAGAAAAATCTCACAATAAATGACAAGGAATTACCCTCATTGGGCTATTTAAGTTTTTTTTTTTCTTTAAAGGGGTAAGTTAAACGAAAGCAATAGAGATAAGTGGTCATATAATACATACTATCACTTTGAGAACATTCTTTAAGTTAAAGAAAAAAAAATGTTCAAATTACTTAATTTCCAAAGTTCTTTCTAGCTGACAAACCCAACTAGAGAAAGACCCTTAGGGTCACTAATGAACAGCAATTCAGGCAGCCTCCAGTTGTAGCTAAATGCAAAGAAAGTCAGAGCCTTTGTCCTCTGGAGACTCAAATGGAAAGCGAAGAAAAAGAAGCATGGATTGGGAGTGAGGACACACCAGAGGTTAGAAGGAAAGGCTACAGCGGAGAGCACTTGGCAAGAAGGGACGGTACAGATGGGATTCTGAGAGACAGCACCGAAGAGCAGCTTCACTTCACATCCACTGTCACAGTGGAGAGCGGTACAGGCCACTCTGTGAGACAGGACGTGCAGGACTTTGCACAGAGCAATGTGCCTTTTGCTTCTTCCACATCCTCCAAAATTTCTAGAACAAAGCGCTCAGCAACCAGCCTCCTCGCTCACTCTCCAATCCTGCTCTATTGCCAGCTGAATGCCCTCCCTGGGCGTCTTGCTGTTGTCACTGCCTCCCACCTCCTGTCTCCCCCTTCCCTGCCCTTTTCTCTCATGTGGGCTCAGACTTCCAGTCAGAGAAGCCCTTCTCTCCGGGACAGTGGACTGCACTCCCTCTGCGTTATGCACTGTGTCTCACATGATTGTCTTCGACTGTTCTGTGGTTTTCAGTGAGCTTCTCCAGGGACAGACCATGACTCAGATGGTTTTATTCTTAGAGCCTGAGCTGGTGCTGGCACAAAGTAAACTCTTGGGAAGAAAAGAACCAATTAATTAATGTGATTTGTACTGCTCTTATTTATGTTATTCCATGATTAAACAGTAACATGTCTTACATTAAGCAAATCATTTTAACTATTTAAATATTTTTAAATAACTGAGATAACCTGGTAATTACCTAGATCAGCAGTCCCCAATCTTTTTGGCATCGGGGATTGGTTTCGTGGAAGACAGTTTTTCTGTGATGGAGCTGGGGGAGATCGTCAGGCATTAGATTATCATAAGGAGCGTGCAACCTAGATCCCTTGCATAAGTATTTCACAATAGGGTTCGTGTTCCTATGAGAATTTAACACCGTCACTGATCTGACAGAAGATGGATTTCCTATCACCTGCTGCTCACCTCTTGCTGTGCATCCTGGTTTTTAGCAGGCCACGGACCTGTACCGGTCCACTGCCCCGAGACTGGCGACCCCTGATCTAGATGACATATAGAGAGAGCAACATAATATTATCATATAAATAACATTAATGCTATATATTTTTATATACCATCTGTTCAGACAAGTAGGTTTCACAATGAATAAATGATTTTTAGTCATGTACCATCTTTCCCATATGCCATGAAAATAACTAGTTTGAACAACCACAGTTCTTTCTGCCAAGATAGTCATTACAAAAAAAAAATTTTTTTTTAATGTACATGTTGGTCACACACAATAGTGAGAAGAACAACATAATGAGACCCATGAAATTATCACCAACAATTTTCAACCCTAAACTAATCTTGCTTTTTCTATGCCCTCATCTCTTTATCACTTTAAAGCAAACCTCAGACATCATATTATTTCATCTATAAATGTTTCAATAGGTATCTCTAAAAGAAAAGGATTTTAAATATATATAATGTTAATATTGACCATAAAATATAAGCAATCATTTCTTAATAACAGATCTCCAATTTGTACTCAAATATTCAATTAAAATATAAATGTTAATAATTTGTATAGTTTATTTACGGAATCAGAATGCAAAAAGGTCCACATATTATCACTGGTTGATAAATGTTTCAACTTTCTTTCCATCCATAGGCTTCTTCTTCATCTCCCTTTCTTTCTTACAATTTATTTGTTGAGGAAAAAAAGGTCATTTATCTTGTAGAACATTTCAGCCTGGATTCCGCTGATTGTATTTATGTGGTGTCATTTAATGTGATCCTCTGCCCTCTGCATTTCCCATAAATTGGTGATTGTATCTAGAGGCTTGATCAGATTCAAGTTGCATTCATTGGCAAGATTATGTGTTCTTTGGTCAAGAGGCACATGATGTCTAGTGGTCTCTTTTTGTGACATTAGCAGCCACTTACTCTCAATGCCTGAATCCACCAATTCATTAATGGTTTCATAATGGTGACATTCCAATTCTATCATCTCTTTTTGACTTATTAGCTGGTTACTTCTATAAATATAAATTTTCCATTACTACAATTTAGTTACTCAGTGGTACTGTTTATATAGAAGAAAAAAATAAATATTTGATTCTTTCTTTGTAGTGTTCAAAATAATGAGTTTGTCCCTTAGAACCCTCCAATGGTGAGCAATTCATTTTTTGTTTCTTGTTTTCCCCAGTGTCATTTTGAACTCATGAATTTAATCATATTTGATGCCTATCACCCACTATAGTAATCCCTATTTGATGCTTAAATTGTTTCATCTTTGGCTCCTGAGTCCTTTTGCTTAGACCCTAGTAGCCCATCACAGTCATTTTATGATAAACTAAAACATCCAGGGAATAAAGATAATTTTCATGCAGATGAGCACCTTTCTTCTCTCCTAAATGGCATAGCTGACAAAATACCGTGCTACCTACTCAACTATACTTGTTTCAGAGCTCCCTTGAGAATACTTCAGGAAAAAATAACCCAAGAGGTACAGGATGTCCTTTTATCTTGATTATTAATTAAAGATTATCCTCTAAGTGCTCAGGAAATATTAGCATTTTTTTAACTCTTATGTGGTTCTCATTATTGTTTTCTTAAGACCACAAAGCTCCATTTGACTTGTTGATTGGTTTACAAGAGTATGTAATTACAGTCATCAATTTCATAATATTTCCTACTAGAAGTAAAAATAAGAATAATGTAGATAAGGCCCAAGTCTCAAATGGCAAACAGGATTAATCAATATTATCTTTCTCTTTGCCTCCTTCTACTTAGCACTTGTCAGTCTTCCCATTTCAGAGACATGGCTCAGACATTAGGAGACTGTGATCCTTAGGCATAAAATCCAACAGTGAGACAGCAATAAGAACACTAAGGAGTCATCTCAGAGATCAGTCAGACCACCACTGATAAGTATGGAATATTCATTCCTAAAGACTTTTACTATGGAAAGAAATATTCATTTAGTATGGTTTAGGGTGGGTTACCATTTGACATAAGAGAATGAGATAGTCAAGTTGAATATTTCTTCCAACTAATATAGAATTAATATTGTCTGGCTAGTTAAGCAGAAATCACGAACATATGACCAGTCACCAAACATTTGGTAAAACTAAGCATTTTCACTGCCATATTCTCATCCCCTTACCTCATCATTTTTTTCTCACATGCAGGCTTTCATTCATTCATTCATTCATTCATGCAATAACTAATGATTGAACAACTTCTATATGCTAGAGGCTAGGGATACACAGTGATAAACAGAACAGATAAGATCCCTTCCTTCTGGGACCTTACTTTCTGAGGAAACAGTGAAAATATAAGTAAATAGCTAAACACGATAGTTGCATTAATGACATATGTTATAAAGGAAAGAAAACAAAGTAAAGTGATACAATTTAAAGTAATCTCGGTTCTCCCTTAAACCATTTAAGGTGACCTTGGGGCTATCTTAAATGGCTAGTTGAAGAAGGTTGCAGATAAACTAGAATAAGAATCAGTAAAACTTTTCTGTAAACAGTCAGAGAGTACATATTTTAGGCTTTATGGGTTCACATATAGTCATAGCTATTTAACTCTGCCACTGCAGTACAAATGGAGCCATAAACAATATGAAAATGAATAGTTGTGGCTGGGTTCCAATAAAATTTTATTCACAAACAGGTGGGTTTGGCCTGTGGGCCATAGTTGTTTGACTGCTTAACTAGAGATCTATTTCATTAATGGCTTGATGGTCTTAGTCAAGCATCCCAGCCAACTTTCCAGAATATCTTTTGTAGTTGCTCCAAAACCAGCCTATTACTCTATGCACCTTGCAGAGAAAGTTAGAGGTCTTCAACTCTACAGTCTTACTTGCCTCTAGTCTCACTACCCATGTGTATAATAATTGAGGATTTAAGGGTGTACCCTTAGGAAAAGAAAGAGGATAATTACCCCTTGACTTGAACTTTTTATTGCAACCATTGAGGCTCCCCCTTTGGGAAGTCTAGAGGTGCTACCCAATGTGTGCGCCCATTTAACAGCACCTTGTCAAAAGCCTTCTGGAAATACTAATAGTTTATGTACACTGTCTCATAACCCTCTGCTTTCTACATTATCTCTTGCATTCTCTCTCTCTTTTTTCCCACCATATTTGTCAAACAAGATTTACCCTTTACTAAACCACGATGGCTAGTTTTTGTCAGTTCATATTTCTCCAGATGTTTTGTGATCTCATTCCATCTTAATGTCTCTCAGATCTGCCTACCTCTGAGGTTAGGCTGGATGGTTTATAATTTCTCATCCCCTTGCTACTCTAAATGGGTCCCTGGCTAAGCAACAGCCCACTTCGGTGAGGTCAGCCAGAGAAAGTCATACATATCGTAAACATGCCGCAAGCTATTCAGCAATAACATTCAGTGGAGTTTGCTTTAGTTCAGAGGCCAAGGGGATTTGGCAGAAAAAAAAAATACACAAAAGACTGTTCTACTGGAGTAATCTTGACAAAGTCAACTGCTAAAGAAACTAGAGCCAGATTTTGGCATCTAGAAAGGAAAGAAAAGATACGCTTCCCGTCCAGTTCATCGAGGACCCCAGAATAAGAAAACAAATATTATATGGGGTTGCCTGTGCTTACATTATCATTTTGTTCTTCCCATAATTAAACTACAGTGTCAAAACTAAGTTCAGGGACTGGGAAGGAGAATGAAGAGAGGTTAGTTAAAAGGGGAAAAATACATTTAGACAGAGAAAGGTCCAGTGTTTGATAGTACAGTAGGGTAATTGTAGTTAATAATTTGTCATATAGTTCAAAATAGCTAGAAAAGAAGATTTGGAATGTTCCCAACACAAAGAAATAATAAATATTGTTTCTGCCCCCACAAATAATATTTAAGGTAACAGATATTCCAGTTATTCTGATTTGATCACTACATATTCCATGTATGTGTCAAAATATCACTTATACCCCATAAATATGTACATTTATTATGCATCAATTTTTTAAATTATTTTTTTAAAAGTTCAACAGTAACCTGACCCAGAAATATGTGTTTACCTGCTGGAGGCACAACCTGCCCTAGTCTTGGTGAATGGATTTGCCCCATCCATTCAAACTCTGAAATAAATGTGTAAAATCCAGGGGTGAGGGAACATTTGATGCTTAGGGACTGTGCCATGCTTTCATTACAGCTGTTTCTTATTTTCATCTTCTTTCCTCTGAGACACTAACTCAGCATGACAATACCCTGTGCCTCCTGAAAATTGCATCAGATCTTCTTGCTCTTACAACCTTGGTTCTAACATTCACACCCTAACCCCACATGCCACAGTAATGGTTAAGGGGCCCTCTTATCCAACCTTAAAGAGCAGGGTCAGCCAGGCCAAGCTAGCCCAGTCTTCTTTGTAGGGACTAAAAGAGCAGAAAAATCAGTTACCAGAAGTTTAAGATCTCAGGGATGAGTGCAAATGTATGACCATAAGTGGACCCAAATCCAAAAGGTCACAGAAGGGTCAAAGCTGAGAGCCTGTGCACAGAAGGGTAAATCTTGTTTGACAAATATGGTGGGAAAAAATAAAAATGGCTGGAAGTCTGTTTCCAGTAGGTAATCTAGGGCGGATAAACCCTAAGTGATTAGATATCTAGGTTGGAAAATCGATTAAAGAGACATGGTGGCAACAAGATCAGAAAGGAATCATCAGCTGGACTGAGTGCAGGCCAAGACAGAGCTGCTGAAATGGGTCTTCTCCCACTTCCCTGGTCCACAGTCAGGTAGGTCCTTAACAATACAAAGCAACAGGGAACACACTGCAGCAGGCAGGAAATGACCTTCAGCATTCCTTTGCCTTCTATCCAAATGATTGAAACGCTCCTTCTTGTTTCAACTGCACAAGATTTGAAGTGTAAGATCTGTCCACGCTTGTGCCAAAGTGTTCACAAATAAGTAGCACCACCTTCTGAGCCCTGCCCCAAACCAAACCAGTGAGGAGGCGGGACTGGGGGATGGAGGAATGGGTGAGGAGCAGACTGGGGGCCTTGCGGTCCGGCAGCCCCTCAATTGCTTTTAATGTTATTTTCAGCATTCTCAGTTTTCTCTTTAAGGAAGAAAGCATTTCCTTCCCAGACGTCAATCAGTGAGGGAGGAATGTGGGGTGGAGAGTCTCTGTCAGGGGAGCGTGTGAAATAAATGACTTCATCCATGGAGACAAAGAGTTTGTCTTTAGTCATTAGCATTCTGGTCCCACATACGTGGTGTTGCAAGCTGGCTGGCTGGCGTATCAACCAAAGCCATGAAAAAATGTTGACTGATTCACACTACAACTGAACCCACAAATTCTGACCTATACCATTGAACACAGATAATTAAAGTTGACTTTTTAATGTATATCCCCACACCACCAACATGACTTCTTATAGAATGCCCGTGTCTTCCTCTTCTAAGGGAGGACTTAGAGGTTGGGAGAAATCAAGTTGTTTATCGTCCCTACTATTTGCTGTAAAATAGTAGGGAGAAGATTCCTAGAATAAAGCCCAGTAGTCCCCATCAAAAACATACTTCTCTGGTCAAAAGCGAGGTTTTATCACATAATGGAGATGAGTCATTTGTTCAGTATATTATCAACACAGGATTAAGAGAAAACACATCACCCCAAAGTGCGATACGGGCAAGCAGAAATTGCTTGGGACTCATTATACCTCTTTCAAGCCCTTTCTTACCGCAGGGGAAAATGACATTCCTATGAGGGTGCTTCTTCAGGTATCTGAGCTGCCTGCCTTTCAGTCTATTCTCAGAACTTGCCTATTCTGGGTGCCTTTGCTTCAAACCCAGCTAGAAGGCAAGGATACTCTGATCAAGTCATCCAGCATGATGTAGGAAAGACAAATGAGGGCTTCCCATCTCATTCCTCTCACAGAAAACATTTGCACTTTTCACATAGTCCTTCAATGACTTAACCCAGAAAATTCTAAGTGGAAGAAGAGAGATATTAACAGGGCTTTTTTAAATTATACCAATTAGGAAGAAATAAAACACTAGATTTAGAATAGAATGAATCTGGCTTTAAAGCATTGTATCCAATGTGGGTTTTCTTTAAACCTCTGTAAATCTCTTGTTTCTTCTCTTTCCCTCAACTCCTTCTTTTTCTTCTTTTTCAAGATAACATTTTAGTGAGCGTCTTTTCTCTACTAGGTTCATGTGTAAGTTGAGGAAGAAAATAATTACCTGAGAGAACTATTGTAAGAATTCAATTAAGAACTATACAAAAAGTACTTACCCTATACCTACCAGAGCAGATGTTTTGGGAATGAAAATTCCCAACCTTCTTTGTATAAGGACAAAACCTCATTCAGTTGCATGGAATACTCAAGGACTCAGGAAAGAACTTATTCATTTTAGCCTGAGGTGGCAGACAGCTTTCTCTTCATATAGGCAACTTCAATATCTTTAACACTAATGAAAGTTCTCTGTATCTGGGAGAACAAGAGGAAGTCAAAAGGACTGGGCATTCATAGGTTGGCCAAAAGAGCAAGGACTTAGACCATGTATTGCTGGCTAGGAAACCCTCCTTTTGTGTTCAAAATTGTACATGTCAGGAAAGTTCTACACATCAGAGTTGAGTATTCCAGAGTTGGTGATTTATTTAAAAATATTAGCCACCAGATTCTAAAGGCTCCTTTAGAAATTACTTAAATCAGCAGAATTTCCAACAGCAGGAAAGTTATACATAATATTCAGAGCTAAAAAGAACTTAAGAGATAATTAAGACTAGATATTTGGTAGATAAAGTGACTGAGGACCAAAGAGGTGAAAGGATTAGTCCAGTGTCTCACAGCTAGTTACTGAAAAAATAGGACCTGAAAAGCAGGTTTCAGGATACCCAGGCTCTATCATGTCCAATGACTTCACCATTTCCTCTGGAAGAAAAGAAACCTTGGGCTTCCTCACCAAAGAAGGGAAGATTGGTATGGCAAAAAGATCACGGGCCTAAAAACTCAGCCTATGGAGTTCAAGCCCAACTCTGGCCAGCAGGTTGAATGACTTGGTGCACATAATATTGCCCACATACATATCTGTGATCAGAAGATCCTTGTGCAGCCACTGAGAGCTCTGGATCTTTTCCCTAGCTCCAGATATTACAGGCATGTGACACTCCCAAAAAGAACTATAGAACACCCAGAGTGTGCTTGGCTAACAGACTCACTTGGAGTTCTTTCCTCACTCTGTCCAAATAAAGGCAACTGCTCTCTGACTATCTTTTGTCAATAACATTTTTGTGCTATCATCCCCAGGGTCACTGGTTGTTTGTTCTTGGGCTGTATTCTGGGAAGCTTTTTACTGCCACACTGAGCCTTTGCAATGAGCTTAGAAGAGCATCAATAACACAGGATGCTTCAGAGAGAAAGAAAAAAAGGCAAGAATGGCAAGGAAAATTGCAATATTAAGCTGGCCTATTCCAAACTGCATGATGGCAAAACTGGAAAAATGGAATTGTGGTTTCCTTTGGCTCTAAAATCCTCTGCCAGTAAGGGGGAACAGAGCAGGTCAAAAGTTCAAATCTTGGTTGGCTAAAGCAAAAATAAGTCTTTGAGTTTAAAATCTTCTCTCTCTTGCCATAAATTCAAGTCAACCAGTATGCCGTGGGTGGCCACTTAAACTAAGTGAGGTATTGTGTTAGGGGCTGCAAGAGAGATAAAGGTGGGAAAGCCCAATCCCTGTCCTCAAAAAGATTCTAGTCTGGTGAGACTGAGGGTAAGTGAGAACAAGATAGGAAGCTATTAACTGTAACACCAAGCAGAACATACATTATTCATTTAGTCACTTGTGTACTACTTTATACTGTAGGCATTTATTGGAGTATCTGCTATGTGTCAAGGCACTATTAGCGCTGGGTATTTAAAGAATAAATAAGTCAGAATCTCAGCTTTCTAGGAATTCATGATCCCACTGGGAATATGGTTATGTCCGTGCCATGAGACAGAGTTATAGGTGTTCACAGAAAGAAGGACTTTCGTTATGAAGTGATGAGGCAATCCCCCAAAGCAGAGGTGGCATTTAAGGGAGGGCTTGTACATTTCCTGACCCAGACTGAAATCAGCTATGTCCCTGAGGACATCTAAAGATGGAGGTATAGAGAAAAGGTGTTCCAAGTGAAGGAAGAGCATGAATAAGAGCACAGAGGTAGGAAAATAGAAGACAGGTTCCCAAAACAACTTTGGCTTGTACGTGGCAGGGTGTGCAGGGGAGAAACAGGTTGTAGCTAGGTCCTCAGGTTGGGCCAGGCTGGGAAGCACACTTGTAGCAACCAGCTGATAGACCTGGTAGATCCAGGAGGCCAGTGAACATGGCTACATGCAAGTGGAACCTGACTAGCTCTGAACGATCTGGCAGCAAAAACACAACACATTTGAAGTACATATAGGAATCAGAAGGTGGTGGGTCAATTTGCCATAACAATCGCGTTTCAAAATAATGGAGAATCCTAGTATTCAAACTGTGGTCTCAAAATAAATTTTCTACTAAAAGACACCAGCAGTCCTGGAGATGTAGCTGGCTTCAAAACTGGGCAGGAGATATACAAGATGGGTCTGGAATACCTTGTTATGTCATATAACAAGGACTACTGGTCTGTATAAAAAGAACTCAAAGTCAACTTAGAGAAACTACCACAGGCCAAACACAGGGCATTTTCAGCATCAAATCGAGACAGTGACTGCAGTGAATTGAAACACATCACATATTAAATCCACATTGTCATAGTGATGTTAAAAAGAAAGATACTGATCGGTTATTACTGGAAGACGCTGAAAAAGCAACTGACATATAAGGGAAAGAATCATGCATTTATCTTGTCTTTCCTACATGAAATGTATTCTAGGAACCAAATGTTAAATGAAGAGAACTTTATCTCCATAGAAGTATTCCTGCCAATACATGAATAAAGAACTATAGAACTAGAACATTACCATTTTGCCATTCCTTATGAAGGAATGGTTCTAAGCATCAATAACTATTAAAAAAGACAAGTCAGTGTTATGTGCCTCCTATGCCACCATGAGGTAGCCTTGCCAAAAAATAATCTAATCTACAGATCAAATCTAGAGATCTATCAGTCAATTTATATGAAATACAAGAGACAGATGAATATCTCTAGCGACACTAGAAGGATACAATTAGCAAGATCCAGCCTGTGGGAAAAATCTGAGGACAAAGACTTGATTCTTTAACAAATAAATTGCAAGAGAAATGGGGGAAGATATGGTTGGGGAAATCTCTAGGTTAAAAGACACTTTAAAATACCATCAACTATTTACAAGTACGAATTTAATTTGGATCTTGGTGAAAACAAGCTGTGAACAATAAAACCATTTATGAGATTTGAACATATGATGATATTAAGAAACTATTGTGAATTTCTTTTTTGAACTGAAAATAATACATTGTGGTTGTGTTTCTTAAAAATTTTCTTACCTTTTAAGAATGTGGATAAAATGATGAGTAAGACTTGAGTCTATAACACCAGTGGGTGGGGATCAACAACAATTGATTATTGTTGAAACTATGATAGGTGTATGGAAGATCGTTATAGCATCTGCTCTTGTATGTGTTTGTAATGATTCGTGATAAAAAGCTAAAATAAAATCAAAGCAATGATAAAGTAATGGGGGATTGAACAGGGAACTGAGGAGTGAGAGGTAAGGACAAATGCCAGAGACATATCTGCATAGGCCTGCAGGGAACCTAGCCTCTGGCAGAGCGCCTGACTGGGGAGGTGCTCAGGTCCTGACAGCTGTTGGCTGTTTCCCTTCTCTTGACTTGGCTCAAACTCTCCTTTGTTTGAATTTTCCTCCCTCTTTTTGAAAACCTTCCCACCTTTAACATTCTAGTCAAACTTCACCGCCTCCTTGCCCCCTTTTTCGGAGTATTCCCCCTACCCAGCATAGCAGAGCATGCCCACCCTGCCCTTCCACCACCATGTCTGCCTCTCCCTAATCTTTTAACCCAAGAACTGTGGGGATGCATATCTGTATTCTCCAGGCCTAGCACAATGCTTGTCACACAACAGACGTTGAAATAGCTGAATGAAACAATGAATGGATGACACTGATCTTTGGGTGCCCACGGCAAGGGTGGTACCATTCATAAAAGTAAGAAGATTGAGAAATTAAATGGAAAGGTGCACAGTGTGTTTGATTTCAGACATACTGAGTCTAAAACTCAAAGGACTCAAATTCAGATAGTTAGAGCCAGATCTACATATTTGGAAGCTCCTTCATAGAGAAGAGAATTTAAGCCATTGGAGAGGGTAATTTTGTAAGAGGAGAAGAACACTCGATGAAGATACTATTGAAGACAGACTTGGAAACCAAAAGGACACAGCAATAACCAAAAAAGCATGTTTAAAAAAAGCAAAAGAGAAGAGGTGATCCATACAAAAGGGTATGGTGTAGGGCAGAATTCAAGATGGCTACACAGAAGACTCAAGCCCTGCAGATGGACTGAACTGTGCCAGAAAGAGGCCTTTGGCTTCCTTTTAAAATGGATCTAGAAAAGTGGGGAGTGAGTGAAAGCAGGAAGGAGGTTAGAAGCCAGACTTGAAGATCAATGGAGTTAGAAGCTGTTGAAAAAGGAGTGTAACTGTGACTCCCTTATCCTAAAGTTGGTGACAGTGTGATAGAGACAGGTAGTAGCCATGTAGAATATTTTTTTCTGGCATTGCAAAAGAGAGGAGACAAACATTTCTCAGAGATACCTGGTGAAAATGAGGAACTCATGACTTCCAACTTCTGAGTGTCTGTGGTCTTTGTTTTTCTACTGTTTCAGATGGAGTTGGTAGAATGTGATTATTGGTTCTTAGAGACAGGAACAAAACTTTATAAAGACAATTACTATTTATGTAGCAATTACTATGTGCCAGGTCATTCTATGGGTTTTACTTACATCAGCCCATTGAGTCCTCCCAGCCCAACCCTCCGGGCATGGTGCTGGCATTATCTCCTGTTACAGATGAAGAAACCATGGCACCAAGAGGATAGGTAACTTGTGCAAGGTCATCTTGTAAAAGGCAGATCTAGGACTTGAACCCAATGGTCTGGCTTTGAAATCTGTATTCTTTATGACCACACCCTGTGTTCTCTTCTGTGAGGTGAAATCAGTTTTATTACTACCAATTTATAAAGGAGAAAACCAGTTCAGTGAAGACAAGTAACTTGCCAGTCAATCAGAGGCAGAGCCAAGATTCAAATCCATATCTCCTTGTGCCAAGTCCAGAACTTTTTCCATTACCCACTGTTACCTCTTCTTGGTAAAGGAGACAAAGATGTTATCTACGATGTAAAAGAAAGTTCCAACGGAACTGGGAAACTATAGAGTATTTTTTTATTTTATTTTATTTTATTTTATTTTTGAGTTGGAGTCTCACTCTGTTACCCAGACTGGAGTGCAGTGGCCGCTCCCGGCCACCCCAGCCTCGACCTGCTGGGCTCCGGCGATCCTTTGCCCTCAGCCTTCCGAGTAGCCGGAATTACAGGCGCACGCTACCACGCCCGGCTAATTTTTTGATTTATTGTAGAGATGAGGTCTCGCCTGCCCAGGCGGGTCTCGAACCCACAGGCTCAGGCAATCCGTTCACCTCAGCCTCCCAAAGGCGCGGGATTACAGGCTGAGCCACCGAGCCCGGCTTAGAATATTTTTTTAAATGACAAAAGCTTAAAACAGCTTTTGTGAGTAATGTAATAATGACTCAACAATAGGTAAAATTTCAGTGCATATGTTATAACCAAAAATCAAATGTCAACAGAAAGGAAGAAGAATTAATAATAAGTATTTGCTTAATCAGTGAATGCATAAAATGATAGAGACACCCCCTCTGCCTTCATCCATTGGGTCCCAGAAACACCACCCAAAACAAGCTCTATCAGTAGAAAGGATCGTTAGCATTTGTTGAAGCTTATGATGTTCCCAGCACTGTGCCAAGCAAGTTACATGCATAGTCTCACTTAATCTTGTGGCAACGCTATCAAGTACAATACAATTATTATTACAGACATTTTCCATAGTTGGCATATGTTCTTTGCCCAAGGAAACATGGCCAGTTAATTGAGGACCCAGATTCAGGCCGTACTTTGGCAGGCTCCACAGGCTGTTGTTTTTAATCACCAAAGATGTCAGTCAGTGTTTGCCCTGTTCACAAGGCTTCTAGAAAACCTGACTCCCTCCTCAGACATCCATGTCACAATGTTCCTCTTGCATGAATCCCATTGAACAGCTCCTACTTAGCCTCAGCCCCTAAAAGTCACTCAAGAGGTAGGCATTCAACCCACCTATTTTTCTGCTAGAGGCTGAGCTCCTACCTGTGACTTGATATACAAAGGTGAGCTGAAACAATCAGATTTCTCTTGTGGAAATTTAGAATTAAGTCACTGAGGCACTAGGCAGTTAGCAGGGAGAAATAAAGTTATATAAGCATGGGTAGGGGTAGACCAGAGAGTTGTGCGGGACCATGTGCAAGCCAGCTGATGAAATAAGGAGAACAAAGGTAAAATAGAAGAGCGTGAAACTTGTGCAGAAAGTGGTGGCTACACCATGAGGAAAAGACCAAACAGTCCCTAAAGGAGTCAATTAAAAGGTAGATTTGGGCTGGGCTCAGTGGATCAACCTGTAATCCCAGCACTTTGGAAGGCTGAGGCGAGGGATTGCCTGTGGCTGCAGGTTCAAGACCAGCCCAGGCAACTTGGCGAGACCACATCTCTACAATAAAAAAAAAAATTAGCCAGGTGTGGTAGCGTGCACTTATAGTTCTGGTTACTAGGAAGGCTGAGGCAGAAGGATCGCCTGAGTCCAGCAGGTGGACACTGGGGTGGCCATGAGTGGGCCACTGCACTCCAGCCTGGGCAAGAGTGAGATTCCAACTCAAAAAAAAAGAGATAGATTTGGTGCCTTATAGTCTTCCAGTTCTAGTTCCAAAGAAGTCTAGATGTCGTGGAGTTCATTTCTCTGGTAACCAACCTTCAAGATGGCACCCAATAACCCCCCCGACCCCATGCTGGAATTCATACCATCATGGAGCATCCTTCTCCGGGGCTGGAATGCATGCTGAGTAGAATATGGCACTTGGGGATTCAGTTATAAAAGACTATTGGGTTTGGAGATTGGAATTAGGTAACAAAAGACTAGATTCTGCGTTGGGTTCTCTCTTTTGGATCACTCACTTCAGAGCGCCATGTCATGAGGACACTCAGGCAATTTATGGAGAAGTCCACCTGGACGAAAAGAGATTTTCAGCCTACAGCCAGCGAGGAACTAAAGCCTGCCAACAACCATGTGAGTGGGGTTGGAAGCGAATCCTGCTAGTTGAGCCTGGAGATGACTGCTTGACTGCAAATTCATGAGAGTGCTTGAGTCAGAACTACCCAGTTAAGCTGTTCTTGAATGCCTAAGCCATAGAAACTATAAAATAAAAAAATTTTTTAGGTAATTCATTACATAGTATTAGATAACTAATATATTTTTCTTTATTTCTGAATCTCATAGTACTAACTTCAAATATGTTTTCTCTTCCCATCATGGCCAAAGTCTCAGCCCTGAGGCACACCTATTATTTTATTCTTCACATTCATTTTCTAAAATGCATTGTCATATTCATCCTTAAACAAATCTTTATCAATAGCTACAGTGTGTCAGGGTTTGTGCCAGCCACTGGGGATATAGAGACGAAATACAACACATCTCTTGTTGTAAGGAAATGTTCAGTTTACTTGGAAAAACAAGCATATAGATAAATAACAATTTATTGCGATAACTGCTGCCGTTAAGACAGATACACAGTGATAAGGATATACAAAGAGGCAGCAATTAATTCTGCCTGGAGAAGTCAATGAAGACTTCCATAGAGGCGGTGATATTTGGATGGTTCAGGAAAATTAACTAGGAATTTTCTAATTAAAAAGCATGGAAATGGGGTTCCAAGCAAAGAAAATGGCAAAGAAAGGTTCTGCATTGCTAGTGAAAATAGAAAACTCAGCCAGGCTTGGTGGCTCAGCCTGTAATCCCGCGCCTTTGGGAGGTTGAGGTGAGTGGATTACCTGAGTCTGCAGGTTCGAGACCCAACTGGGCAGCGAGACCTCATCTCTACAATAAATCAAAAAATCAGCCCGACTTGGTAGCGTATGCCTGTAATTCCGGCTACTTGGAAGGCTGAGGCGGAAGGATCGCCGGAGCCCAGCAGGTTGAGGCTGCGGTGGCCGGGAGCGGCCACTGCACTTCAGTCTGGGTGACAGAGTGAGACTCCAACTTAAAAAAAAAAAAAAAAGAAAATAGAAAACTCTCCTTAGAGTTTGCAATAGTTAGTTTCTTAGCAAGTAGACATTTCATGCAGATACTTTGACCAAGTAATTCCAAGATTGATTGATTTCATTCATTCATTCATTTATAGACAAGGTCTTGCTCTGTTGCCCATGAAGTAGCATGATTATAGCTCAGTGTAACCTCATAATCTTGGGCTCACGATCATCCTGCCTTAGCTTCCTGAGTAGCTAGTACTACAGATGTATGCCACTACACTCCACTCGGTTAATTTTTTTTTTTTTTTAGAACAGGGTCTTGCTTTGTTGCTCAGGTTGTTCTTAAATTCCTAGCCTCTAGCAATTCTAGAGGATTCTAGCAATCCTCCCGTCTTGGCCCAATAATTTATTTTATATTTTCAGCTAACCAGAAATGTATGAATAAACTCAAAATATACTTGAAGGCTGGGTATGGTAGCTCAAGCCTGTAATCCCAGCAGTTTGGGAGGCCGAAGCAAGAGAATTTCCTGAACTCAAGGCTTCAAGACCAGCTTCAGCAACCTGGTGAGACCTTGTCCCTACAATAAATTAAAAAAAAAATACACAGACACACGAAGACTTAAGTAAGTAGATGTTATTGTAACTTATTTTCAATAGAGAAAGGATGGACACAGTCAAAATGCCCATTATTAATGGATTGGTAGAAATAGATGATATACCTTCAACGGAAGGTACAATGGAATTCTAGGCAATTGCTGATGGAACAAGGCAGCTCTACATGTTAAATAAACAAAGTGCAGAGCGATGTCTATAGGACACTACCAAACAAGACAAAAGGTAGAACATGAAGTTTCCGTTCTAATGCATTCTACCCACATAGACTATCTCTGCAATGACAAGAAGAATCAGATAGCCATTGCTGCCTGGCACAGGTGCACTATAAGGCTGAGGGCCTGGAGTGTGATGTTTCACTTTTAGCTCTGTTTATCTTTTGGTACTGTTTGAGGTTTTCACCATGTTCAAGTGTTATCTAGCCCCCAATTCTGAATTAGAAAAAGACAACAGATATTTCATTTCATTAAACTACCTCTATTAAGTCCAATTTAATGCTTCTTCAAAGAACACTCTTGCTAACCTCTGTAATCATTCAAATTTTTTGATACAGATAAACTCCAGTCAAGAAATGATCCTAGAAATATCTTTCATCACTGATGGTTTCTGGTCTGAGTTTGTCTCTGGACTAAAGAAGCGTCAACTATAATCAAAATGTGTGATTTTTAAAGAAGGAATTTCATCCTAAATTCACAGAGAGAAATAAATTGATTTTTGTGATAGGTTCTGAGTTGGTTACTAACATAGAATCCCTCGTGTGAAAGAAATAACAGAGTAGGACATGATTAGTATCATTCTACCACATTGCCACAACAGAACTTTACAAATGATTCCCAGCAACGAGGCAGAAAGAAAGTGCCAAGATTCCAGTAGCAGCCCTAATGGCTGGGTTTTGCAGTGGTTCTGTGTATGAGGAGGGGTGTGCAGGGGGAGGAACACTTGCTGAAATATTAGACATTGTGTTTTCATTCGGGTCCTATGGGAACACCCAATGCTCCCTCCTCCAGCTGACTAGCCTTGCTGACAATATATTACCTTCTTCTCAAACCAGCATAATTCAGTAATACCATTGCAGATTGAGAACTAAGTTTAGGCATGTGTTTGGATTAGGCATGATCTGTGATGACAAAGGCTCCAAACCAAGCACAAATAACCAGGATAGATTTATGCAGGCAAGGATGCTCATTGTGTTATTTATCACAATGACATCACTTTGCTATGGGGAGGGGAAAGGGGGAACAAGAAGCTTGTGAAATGAGCCTCCGGACACACGGGATTGGTTCCAGCCGTCACAGAGGAAAGTACTGTTTGAGTGGCTCCCCTGTCCTTGTCAGGGCTCCCCTGACATCCTACATCATCCTGGCTGGCCCTGTCAGACATCTGTTTTTAAACAGAGGCTGCCATTCAGACCTAGTCAGATGAGAGTCTTGTGATACCTATCCGTGTCTCTCCAGAGCAAAATGAGGTCACTAAGTCCCTGGGAGTGTCACCTCTGTGTTTGGAGGCAACAATCCGACCTAAGATTCCAGAATTTGAGCCTTTATCTGCCAGACTCTATTGAAACTCCCTCTGAGTTATACTGACTTCAATGTCTCTTTTTGTTCTTTTTACTGGGTTTTATGGGCAGTGGATTCCCCTCCCTGTTGGATATGAGGTGTTGTGGCCTCTCTGGGCCAAAATCCACTCTTGGCTCAGAAAGCTCATATTTGGCTTTCAGACAAGCCTGGCAGACACTGCCCAAGAGTTGGCTCAGGGCCTGTTCTACAGAGTCTTTAAAGCAGTGAGACCAAAACAAGGAGACCTTAGAATGCAATGGCAAAAGATTGCAGGTTCGATTCACCCAACTGAAAGAGAAATATTATAGTCAATATCAACGGCATACATCTCTGTGGCCTGCACAATTACTCTAGGGGTCTGTAGCATTCTGGCATCCTGGATGTCTTCCCCTGGATTTCACACATTGTCTGAAGCATCCATAGATGTGCCATCGTGGCAAGATGAATCTCAGTCTAAGAGAGGAGAGAGCAAGTCAGTCAACGATGACAGTACACCCAGACACAGGCTCTGCATCAGGCACTCTGGGATGACATTGGCATAGGCATGAGAGTGCACACTGTCTTATGCCTCATAATAAGTCTGAGTGAAGAGGGTATAGAAAAGATCACCATTCCTCTTTTACATGCAAAAAAGCTAAGAAGAAAAAAAGGTCCATGATTTAGTCGAAGTTACAGAGGCAAGACTCGAACCTGCTCTCATGGTCCCAGAGAAGGTGCTTGTTCCACTGGCTTTCCTGACACTGGCATTTATAGAGTCCTCAAGTTTATAGAGTGTGTTTCTTTTACACAGAGGTGTGTGAACAGGAAACAGGCACAGTTACACTCACATACCCAGGCACTGAGTTCTTTACTGCCACAGAAGTTGCTGATCAATTCAGCACCCCTACTCTACCAAGAAAACCCCTAAAAGGAAAACAGGCAGCATTTAGAAAAGACATTCAAAATAACTAATGGACAAAAATGTGAGGGAAGCTAGGATGGTTTCATCATGAAATGGAAAAGGTTGCAGTCGTATAATATATAATTTTAAATTCATTAAAGTGTCAAGACATATCTCACCCAAAGAGAGATGCCAAGAAGCCCCCACAGTCCAGATTTCTTCCTTGAAGACTCTGCTATGTGTACCCTCAAATTCCATTTCCTAGAACCCATAGTTGACATCAATTTCTATCGCCTTCTTAATCTGTAAACTTTGTCACAGATTAAAATCCACCACTCCCATCTAGACCCATGGCCCTACAGATAGTAAAACGTTGTGGGAAGAGAAGGCTGACTAGGCTCACTCCAGAATAGTGAGTCTGTTGGACCGGGGGCAGCGCAAAGTGAACCGAGGAATGCTGTGGGTCTGATAGGCCCATGGTAGCTGTGGCGGTAACAAAATAGTGATGCTGTTGTCAGCAGTGACAGCGACAGGGAAATTAGGTCAGCCGAGGCCAACAAGGACCCTGCAGCACATGTATGCAGCATAAGAGGAGTGTAAGATGAATATTCAAATGGAACTTCTTGCTTTAATTTGCATGCACTCATTCTTATATATGCATGAACATATATAAGAACAATTTTTGCCAGCAGAGCAAGCCTGACATTTTACGGGTATTAGTGCTTGAAAAGCAAGGGTAGGTTTTTAAAAAGCATTTTGATGAAGGGGAAAAAAAAGAATGTAAATGTATTTATTACTACTGAACTGTGTACTTAAAAATGGTAAAAGAGGCGAAGTGTGGTGGCTCAGCCTATAATCCCAGCACTTTGGGAGACTGAGGCAAAAGGGTCACCTGAGCCCAAGAGTTCAAGACCAGCCTGGGCAACTTGACAAGACCTCATCTCTACAGTAAATTAAAAAATTAGCCAGGTGCAGTGGCACGCACCTGTAGTTCCAGGTATTTGGAAAGCTGAGGCGATAGGCTCACCTGAGTCCAGCAGGTCTAGGCTGCGGTAGCCATGATCATACCACTGTACTCCAGCCTAGATGACAGAATGATTCTCCAACTCAAAAACAAAAACAAAAAAACCTAAAAGAGGGTAAATTACAAATATATATGTCACCCCAACAAAAATAAATATAATCAATTTGATGAAACATACTCGGTTAAATTACAATGGGTCTTCACACATGGCAAACCTTGAGAAGGTGGCATCCAAATGACCAAAGTTTTGAAAGCCTGTATTTAGATTCTCAAGTTTTCTCAGCAAACTTTTACTGTGTACCTCCCTTGTGCTAAGTGCCGTGTCCAGTACCGGGATTCCTGCCCTCCAGGTGTTCACAGTCTAAGGGTAGTAAAACAAGCAAATCATTACAATAGAATGCACCTTGTACACTGTAGACATGAGAGACAAGGGAATCAACAGGCCCAGAGGACTCAAGGAGGCTGCCTAGAAGAGGAAACATGGAAACTGAGTCTAGAAGCATCCCCAGGAGTTGGACACACAAGGGAGGAGAATGGCGACTCTGGCAGAGCACGCCTGCATTGAACCACAGGTGCATCGAAAAAGCAGCTATTTCTTACAGCCCCCCCTACCTCTGTGAGTCTCTACTTCTGTGGAGAGTGCTTGAGGGCCAAGGCAGGTAGGCAAGAAGGCGATAGCAGAACTTTACCTTCCTACGGAGGGGACCAAGTCCAGCCAATATTCATGGCCTACTGGCCTTGAATCTCTCAGTCGATTCGATTGTAGGTCTCCACATTGCTCCAGCATTTGAGCCTGGCCTGTGATAGTTCCCAGGTGCTTTGGCTGCTGACCTCCAGATGTCCTTCCTGGTCTTCAGCCTACTTCCCCAGAATCACCAGTCCCGATGTTCCCAGTACCTTCATGCCCAACTTCTAGACTGTGTGTGTGGGGGTGTGTGTGTGTGTGTGTGTGTGTGTGTGTGTGTGTGTGTGTGTGATTATTTCTTCTTGACCTTAGACTGTATCACAATCCGATAACACTCCCTACTGTGACTCAGAAGTCAGGGCCAAATCCCTTCTCTTAACACTTCCTGAAAGCAGTGTGCATCTGACCCACACACAGAAAAAAACCCACACGACTTGAACAGCTGGTGGTTGATTTTCCTTTTCTGAAACCAGTGCCCTTCATTTCAGAAACCCTGGAGAACTTGCACAATTAAAAAGTGCAATTAATTAGAATACTTAAAATCTACCAGCAGCCATACTCAAAACAGCAGCCAAATGAAAAGCAGCCTCTGACTGGTCCACTGGGCACCGCCAGCTTAAAGAGATAGGCCCCAGACAGCACCCAGGAGGCCACTAAAGGACCATATGCAGCCTTGAGATGCTGGAGGAAACACGACGCAGTTATGGGCTGACTCACTTGGCAGTGATGTCATTGGATACTTTTAATGAGCACCCAAATAAACGTTTTTAAAATTTTACAATCATGCCTTTCTTACAACTGGTCTTCTCTATTCCTCCACCTCTAAAAGAGAAAAAGGTAAAATAATTACGTAAGGATCAAAATCTTAAAGAACTTATTTACAGATCTTTGCACCTCTTTTGCTCTTTGGTAGAAAACAGGGCATCAGGCAGTACTTGGTACATAGCAAGTGCTCAATAAACACTAGTTTTATAAGCTTCTGTGGCCAAAGGATGTGAAAACACAATATTTACTCCAATGCTGACATGAGTATTTTCCTATAGGTGTTGGTGGGAGGCATTTAAATGAAGACATTGTTAGTATCTATCACAGCTTTTTGTAAAGATGAGAGTCATCTTTGTTTCCACCTTCACTTCTCAGAGAGCTTGCACTTACATTTTCTACACAGTCCACAATCAGGATGTTGGTAGCATCGTGTCAGATTACTTCCATTTCACAGATGAAGAAACTGAGTCCTAGAGGAGACAGAGGAGACAATGCATCACAGTCTTGTTGTTGACTGAAACTGACCCCTGACTCTCTGTTGGCTCCTTTCTTGTACTTTATTTCTAATAACAGTTGTGCCTCAGCCCCCGGCTCTCAATTGCAAGGAGGCCCTTTAGGCTGATTTCCCAAATGGGAACTGCCCAGAAATGATCAATTTTTTTTTTTTAATTACCCTGAATCTTGTTTCTAAAGAAAACCAATTTGACAAAGAGTCACTGAGCTCTCAACCAATTATTCAATCTTGAGTGAGTGTTCCTATGTGCGAGGCACAGTGCTTTTAAAAAAGAGAGTTAGGGGGGAAACCAAAACTCCATGGAGAGTTCCTCATTGGTGAACAAGAACTAGTCCTAATACTAAAGGTAAGCTGGCATTGTCAAGGTAAGATACTTTTCAACTGCCAGGGGAGGGCAGGGGCAGGATTGATAGTAGTGGGAAACTGCTGGGGTGGGGGGAGCACACCTCATCAATAAAGATACCTGCATAGTGAACATTTGTACACTTAACCCTGAATTGTACCCCACATAGTTAAAATAAAAAATTTAAGAAAAAAAAGATACTTTTCACCCTAAGGTTAGAATCTACCATGGATTCCTGATTGTTTCAGCGGGACATCAATTCCCATTTGCCCTTCCCTCCACTGCTGAATCTTCAGAGATACCCTGTTTCTCCCAACAAAGTCCGCCCAGAATGCATTCTCCCAGCCTTCCCCGAACCAAGCCTCTTGCTTCCATTTTACCAAACTTGAAACCCATCCATCCTCTGATATTTTCCATGTTTCCTTTTATTTGGATCAAAATGCAGCCTACTAGCAACAAGTACACTCTGTACTTTGCCCTAAATTAATTGACATTTGCTGCTGTACATCTTACCGAATTCTTCTTGTAGAGAGTAATGCTTTATTTCTCCCCTTAGAATATAAAAAATCTCACTGGCAGAAATCAGAGATCCTTCCTTCCTTCACTGGATTTCTCAATTCTCGGCTTTAAAATGTCTAATTCAAGGCCGGGTGCAGTGGCTCAAGCCTGTAATTCCAGCACTCTGGGAGTCCAGGGGTTTGAGACCAGCCTGGGCAATTTGGTGAGATCTCGTCTCTACAATAAATTGAAAAATTAGCCAGGAGTGGTGACACTCGCCTGTAGTTCCAGCTACTTCTACTTGGAAGGCTGAGGCGGAAGAATCACCTGAGCCCAGCAGGTTGAGGCTGCGGTGGCCATGAGCATGCCACTGCACTCCAGTCTGGGCAACAGAGTGACACTCTGACTCAAAAAATAAAAATAAGATGTCTAATTCATTTGGAGATTCTCTCCTCATATTCTCTCATTATTGGTGAATTTTTCTTTTTTTTCACCTAAACACAACTTTATCTGGCAATCATCAAAATCACAGTTCAATAGACAGTCCCCACATATTCAATGAAACAACGTAATTACAGTTTAACGGCTTTATATTTTAAAAATAACTGTTGCAGATATGATCTTCTGTTTCACAAATTTCAGGTGCTATTTCTAACTAAATTCCCTATATCCAAAAGGGAAAGCATGAAGGCAAGTTTCTTTAATTGCTTAACTCATTTCAGCTATTTAGCTGTGACTCTAATCCACACAATTTTGTTGGTATCACTTACTAGTCATTTTTAAAAGTAAGTTGGAAGTTCCAATTTGCCCAGGTAGCAAAACTGTATCTCAGGATTAGAAGATGAAGGGGAGGGGGAAGGGGTGAAGAAAATGGTCACTGCTTCATTAAGAGTACTAATGCAGCAACTTCACTCTTTTCAGAGGAATTTTACCAATTTTCTGGTTGCTGGCTAATCATCTTACTGGGAATTAAGAAAACGCAGAAAAGATTTAAATTGTTCCATCCACCGACTGTTTCTAAAAGCTCTTAATTTAATCCTGGGAGGTACCTTTTCACACCAAGTAATCCTGTTGAGAAACTTCTCTGTATATTTGGTGAGCTGCTCATTCTTACAAACCAATGACGAAGAATCTAAAACTATGGGTACAGTGCTATCTAGCGGTAGGAATGGGTGGACCAGAGTCTTGAATCAGGTTGATCCTAGTGGGCTTTTGAGAATGAGTGGTCCTGCCTTCCTGCAGTTCAGCCAGGAAGCAAAAGAAAGCCTCGCTGTTCTCTTAGCATTGAAATGTACCATATTGTTAGAACGTATAAGGAGCAGCAAATTCTTAAGGACAAGAGCCTCTCTCATCTGTCCACCCACCTATTAAGGCTTTGTCACCAGTACAGAGACGAGCCCCAAAGGAGGGGGTTGATAGTTGCTCAGGAAAAGGCAAAGAAGAAGAAAATTTGGTTAAGTTCATGAACAAAAGACACTCAAAGAAAGAAAAATGGTGTTGACCCTGCTCAGTTTTGAGTACACATGGATTTGAAGTGATGATGACAGTAATGATGGCAAGGGTGGTGAAGATGATGGTGAGGGTGATGGTGAGAGCCAACATATGTGGATGACTTACCATGTGTCCAGTTCTAAGCACCCGTAATGACTTATTAAACCCAAGACCCTGTGATTCTCGATTCCCTGTTGAGTAAACCGAGGCAGAGAACAGCTAAGTCATTTTCTCTGGGCCACACAGCTCAGCAGAAGCAGATATGGGATATAAACCAAAGCAATTTGAAATCAGAGCAAGCGCCCTTAATGAAGTTCCAGAAAGGTGCTAATTTTCAAACTTAGAAAAATAAAGTTACTTCCAGAAGAAACACACCATCTCCATGGTCAGAACAGAGAAAAGCAGCATAGCAACAGGTAAGAGCACATGGTCCACTTTTGTAGATTTCACTCTGTTTGGCTGTTTGGCCTTGGTGTCCTGTGTATCCACATTCACACAGGCCCACAGTTATGCCGTATTGTGACTAACATGCCATATGTTTGTGTTCCCCAAACACAGAGCAGTCTTGTTATTGCAACATGGGCTCATGTGCTGATGTTGTCAGATCTGGAAGAAGCCTTTACCTGATGGGTACAGTATTCTGTCCATGTTACAGAAAACGAAACAAAGAGATATAGGCGCTTTTCATTTTTTTCAAATTCAAACTCATTAAATACTTATTGAAGACTGACAACCTAAAAGGAATTGTGACGGGGGGAGGGGAGCACAAAGATGACCAAGTGCACCAAGAGAAATGTAGTCCAGTAGGAACTAATTGATCAAATAACTATAATTGCATGGAAGGACGTACCAAGGGCTATGATGATAGTGATAATAATTACCAGTGTGGAATATTCACTTTATGCCAAGCATTTTACATATATTACAGCCTTAGTGTATATAAAAACTCCTAGAAATTTGTATTTTTATCATACCCATTTTAAAGACAAGAAAGGTTAGGTTGTTTCCACCCATATAACTATAGTTAACAAGAGGGAGGGGTAGGCTTATTAACCCAGACATTTTGGATGGCAAGACCAATCAATGGCTTCCACCCAATAAGAGAGGCACAGATTATTATCCAAAAATAAAGAGGTAACTGTAAGCTTGAGAGAGCAGGGAAGACTTTGTGGAGGATGCATGTGTGAGCTGGGCCATTAAATATGATCAAGATAACAAGATTTTAGCCTGTAAATAGGCTTGGGAAGGGAATTCCAGACAGAGAAAATAGGACAATAAATTAGTTTCTTGTGACTGCTACAACAAATCACCACAAACTGAGCATCTTAAAAAAAAAACACAGAAATTTATGTTTGTATAGTTCTGGAGGCCAGAGTCCAAAGTCAAGGTGTTGGTAGAGACCTGCTCCTTCCAGAGACTCTAGAAGAGAATCTATCTTTCCCTCTTCCAGCATCTAGTGGCTGCCAGCATTCCTTGACTTGTGGTCACATCACTCCAGTTTCTACTTCAACGGTTATATTGCCTCCCTCTCGTCTGTGTGTCAAATTTCTCATGCATCACTCCTATAAGACCATCTGTCATTGAATTTAGGGCTCACCCAGTTATATGAGTTGATCTCTTTATCTGAAGATTCTTAACTACATCTGCAAAGACCCGTCTTCAAAATAAGGTAATATTCCCAGGTTCCAGAGTCTAGGATGTGAACATATCTTTGGGGTGGGGGGGGCAGTTGCCAGGCAGAGAGACATACCATTCAGCCTACTACACACTAGCAAAAAGCAAAGGAAACCAGAAAGCACGTGACATGTCTTGGGAACCAAAATACATCTGATTGGGTTTTTTAAGGTGAAGTGTAAAACTGCAAAGGTTAAGTGTGGCCAGATTGTGAGGGGTGTACCCCTTGTTCTGGGAGAGGAAAAACTGAAGAATTTTAGGCTGAGGAGTGACATATTCAAGATTATGCCTGAAACATAATCAAAAAGAATCTTGGAGTCGGGGAAGGGTCTCTAAAAAATGTACATGGACACTAAAACTAGTGAGCAAAACTAAGATGAAAAATAGCATATTTACAGGATGTCAGAGTGTGTCCTTACAAGATACTTATTAATTGAAGAGGAAAAACTAACCGCTTTATATCAGGAAGATCTGGAAGTCCCCACTTTATCCAAGTCAACATTACCTCCTCCAGGACATAGTCATCGTGTGCCTCTTTATCTGGTACACTGAGAAGGACACAATATCACTTCTATTGCTACCCAGTCAAAAATGTAAAACCTGAGTCTATTCATGAGGAAATGTCAGAAACAAATTGAAAGACATTTTATAAAATAAAGTCCCTATACTACTCAAATTTTCGAGATCACGGATGTCAAGGAAACATGGAAATGTCCCATGTTAAATGAGACCACAAAAATATAACAACAAAATGCAATGTAGGATTCTAGATTGTATCCAACATGAGAAAAAAAAAATGTTTGCTCAAAAGATACTTGGGACGTATAGGTGAGGAAGATGAGACCTAGAATACTTACAGATATACTAATGTGAAGACATGAGGCCAGAACACAGATAACCTGTTTCTCCAGTTCATGAGCTTTCCAGTCTATAATATTGTCACCCATTCACTGTAAGATATATTTCAAGTTTTTTAATTATCTAGATATTATCATCAGGTCACCCAAAGATGACATTTATCTATAGCTACAAAATGTCCTCAACAAGGACTGTACATCTGGTTTCAAGGCTTCTGATGCCCATGGAAAATTTTGTGCCGCTAAATGTTCCTATTAAATGACAACACATCGCCGAGTTAAAGCCAGCAAGTTGGATGAATTTCTCATTTCTGCTCAAATCCATTGTCTGATGATGTTTCAAAAATAAAAACCCAGGCGATCAATGGTTACATTGTGGCAGTATCAGTTCTGGCTGAAAGGTTTATATTTTTGGATTTAAAAGTATTTCAAGGGGCACCGAATGTTCCAAAAACTCTGGGAAACTGGGGAAGAAGTTCTGGATAACGAATGGCTATTCAGGAAATGAGTATAAAGCACTGATAGATGGCTTAGGTTTGGTGCCCAGTAGAGATAAAGGAATAAAAGGAAAACTTTTAGTTTGTATTAGGCTTTATGGTGGGTTGCAAAAGCTTAATTGAGACACAGTGAGCTACACTAAAAGTTGTATATTATATAATAGAAGTTTAAATGAATAGGCATCACCAATGAGAGAGAAAGAGAAATAAAATCAACTTTTTGTACTGACAGACTTACTGACTTTCAGAACTTTTGGTTTTCCCCCAAAAATGAGAAGGTATGCTTAATTCTTGGTGTTGCTTCTTGTTTTAGGTGGGTACCCAGCACTTTTATTAAATATGAGTGTCTCTTCCTCTGTCATGCATTTGCCATTTCCAATATTAGAATGGCCTCAATTGCTTGACATTTCATTTCACTCTCTTTTTTTAACTAATTATTTTCCACTTAATAAAAGTGCTTTGCCACTTGATAAAATAGCAGATATGTATTGCAAAACATGGTTCTGCTGAACATTTTCATCTTAGACCTGGAAGATGATAATAAAAAGCAGGTTCATTGAATACAGGGATATACTAAATGCAGTGGGAATATCTTAGGTACTCAACACAAAATTTCTTTGGCAAAATGAACCATGGTTTATAAAAAGTTACTTTTCATAACACATGAAATGAAGACAAACTTAAAAAATGTATGGTACCAGTCGTATGGTCAAAATGAAATTAGACAAATATTAATTACCAATAATTAGTAAACTGTGTGCTGTAGTATGATTCTAAGAAATATATATATATGTATATATACACTAATTAATGTATATAAACTAACTTAAAATACACAAATATTTTGCATACTACTATTATACCCATTTTATAAACAGAGAAACTAAGGTACATAGAGGTTGAGTAACTTGCCCAGATTCCCACAGATGGTGAACGTCAGAGCTGGGACTTAAACCCAAGAAGTCTGGCTTCCCGAGTCTGTGCTTCTAATCACTTTTAATCAATCAGCAAATATATCATGAGTATTATGCTTTCAGTAGACTGTATTCATCAGTTTTTGTTGCAGTAGTTTACTACAATAAATGTTTATTTTTTGCCCACATTGCATAAAGGCTGTGAGTTGACCATAATTCTGATCAGCCCTTCTGGGCTCAGCTAGGCTCATCTCAACTCAGCAATGTGTATCTTTTTGAGGAAGCAGGTTGAAGGAAGAGCTACTCCTTGGGATTTGAAAGGGAAGAAATTTGAGAGTGGTAGAGATTAGGTAAGCAGAACCCACACACATTTGCTTCAACATTGCAACTGTCTAGTCTGCTCATATCCCATTGGCCAAAGCAAGTCATGTGGCCAAGCCCAAAGTCAATTAGGGGAAGTTGTCTAGTCTTCACATGGATACGTAGGCTAGTCACACAGTAGAGTGAATTGTTGGGAAAAATAGCCCAAGAGCTCAAGGTCTCTTCACCCTGCCCAGGTGATCTCAAAATAAAATTAAGAAAATAAAACTAGCATCAAAATAATTAAAGAACCATGGAAGACACAGGCCATTCTCACATGTGGTATCATGTTAAGTGACACGCATGCACATACAAACCATGCCCTTACTTTTCAAGATTCTTTGGTAACTGGAATTAGATCTTGCAGTGCCACGTAAAGCAAAGACCGCTTTACATAATGACAATAATAATAATGCCGAATAATCAATGGTCAGTTGTGAAGTGGGGCCCCTAGTGAAAGTTCTTCTCGAGGTATTTAAAATGAAATTCAAACCCTGCCTTCAAGGCCCTGTAGTACCTGTCCTTTACCTCAGTCCTCAGCCCCATCTCTCTCCCTTTTCACTACATTCTAGCCCCACGGACTATGTGTCAACCTCATTCCTACCGAGGACCTTTGTACATGCTATTATCTCTGCCTAGAGTCTTTTCATTCAGACCTTCACAAAGCTGGCTCCTTTCAGGCATTCAAGTCTGGGCTGTATGCTGATCTCTTCAGAGAGAAACCTCCCTGACAAGTCAACCTAAATGAGCTCATACTCACCCCTTCACTCTCAGGTCCACCATCCTGGTCTATTTTCAACACAAGCTTTACCACTGTTTGAAACTTGTTTATCAATATATGTGTTTATTCATCAATGGTTGTCTCTTCCGTTAGAATGTAAGCTCCAAAAAGCAAGAAACTTGTGTGCTCGATCTTTCTATCCTTGTTTCCTAGGACACTGCCTGATACAAATTGGATGTGCAATAAATATTGTTGGATAAATGAATAAATGTGAACAGAAACCAGATCTAGGGCCTGATGACCATGGTTTAGATTTTAGTCCAAATGCACTAGGAAACACTTGCATGATTTGATAGTTATAAACACCATGTATAGGGGTCCTCTAATAGTTTCTTGTGCCCTCTTAGTTCACTTGTGTCATTTTGGAAGCAAAGATCCCCATCCCAATCAGCAAATATAAGCCTTGGCTTATAAAATCAGAAATCAGATGGGGGGGTTGGGGAGAAGGTTTTTAAAATATTCCTGTCCCATCCCCCAGGAATTCTGATGTAACTAATCTAAGCTGAGGCCTGGACATGAAAGCTTTAATGACCCTCCAATGATTCTAATTAAAAAACCAGTAATCTGAGTGGTACTGAAAGTATATTAAAGACTCAGAAAATGCTTGTTGCCTCACTAAGTGTTGCTGATTTGAGCCTTTGGCTCCATTTTGATGCTGTCTGACACATAATGGACACTCAATCTATATGGGGGTCCCCAAAACACAGAATTATCTTTTGGAAGGTAGGCCTCTTGTAGTTCAGGCTTCCTCTGCTAGGTAAGCGTTCTAGAAGCCCATTGGCATCAGCATCCCAGCTAGTGCTATAAAATGCTGCATTTGACTTCAGTGAATTTTTTTTTTCTTTTGGAAATTCTTTCAATGCATTTGCTCATTTCCTGATGGGTGATCTACAAGCACACTTACCCACACTGCACCGTGTTCAGCAGTTTTTAACCCAAAACAACAGGACCCCAATGCCCCCCCGCCATTCACCCAATCTTGCCCCAGCAACGTTTTTTATTTCCCGGATGGAAAAAGTCCTCAAAGGGAAACATTTTTTGCCAAGGAAGAAGTGAAACATAAAACCGCAGAGGCACTAAAAGGCATCAGAATTGACAAGTTCAAAAACTGTTCTGAGCAGTAGAAAAAGCGTCTTGGTAGGTGTAGTACATCCAACAGTTGACTACAGAGGCAACTGAAGTTGACGTATGTAAGAATAAATCCACATCTTTTTAATCAATAAATTCCATTTGGGCGAATCCTCCCTCATGTGTGAGCAAGCTTCCTAGTAAATATTTGATGAATAAATAAATTAATAAATAATTGAATGACTTAACTAAAGTATATAGGAGATTAGAGGAGGCAGAGGTCAGCGTGGACTGGTTTAGTTAGAGGAAACTTCAAAACAGGCAGCGTGAACTGGGCTTGAGGTCCACTTCTCTTCATTTAAAATATTCTAGAATCCTGGAACATCCAGGTTGAAATGGGCCATGGAGACTCTCCAATATACAGGGGTTCATAACATTTTTCTTTTGGAATTTGATGACAGTTTTAAAGAGTCCACACCCACCCCCACAAAAATCTATAATTATGTATTTCATTTGAGCAGGTTCAGAAAGCTCCTGGACAATGGTTTCCCAAGCTAACTTCCTAAGTCCAACTCAACATACCCACGGACAGAAAATAAAACTGTGGCCTAGAGAGGGCAAGTGATTACTCAGAGCAGATGTTGAGTCAGAGAAAGTAGCTGGGCTAGAACCTAGCTCCTCTGATGCTGAATGTAGTTGCCGATCTTACTTTACATACCCACTGAGGACAAAGTTGAGAGGATGAATTCATAGCTAATTATTTTGTGTTTCCTACTCTATTCCCTAGACTTCTTAAACCTCACACACCATAAAATTCCAATGGCTAATCTAATCTCACAGCTGGGCCACTTCATTAAAAAGTGAAAATTGAAATTCTAGAAAAATCAAGTCTTCCAAATCTGCCATGTTTTCACACCAATCTCAGAAACAGTAGTGAAAAACAGCCTCAAACCAGAGTAACCCTAAAATGAGGGCCAGCCTGTGGCCAGTTCCCAGAGCAGCCATCTCAACCAGTCCACATTTGTGAGTATACACAGCTAAGGGGGCAAAAGCTAAATTCCATCATTCCAGATGTCAGGATAAGCAACACCAACAATAGCTGTGGCAGTTAGCTGAAAAGCAGGCATCTTGGACAATATATAAGCTCAGAAAGTAACAAGAACAAATACAATCAAAGGATTCACGATTTCAGGAGTAGGAGAATAAACTGTTGTCTGCTTACCCAGCTGGGAGAAAGTCTTCCGAGCTTCACAGCAGTATGACTGTTTGAAGATGGCGGCTTAAACTTGAGGAAGGCTTACTGACTCCTACATGAGTATCAGGCTCATTTCTGTCTTAAAAAGAACACTGCTAAGCAAGTTCACTGTGTACTGGTTACCAACTCATCTGAGTTCAGTGAGACAGAACATACTCTTGCACAACGAATTACATGAAGCAGGTTTATTACTTACAGACAGGCAGCAAGGGACAAAAGAAGCCTAGGAGCCATTGTGAGACGGTCAAAAAAGCTTCCTGGGGCAGATGAAGTCTCTACTACACGTGCCCCGCTTGTGCCACAGCTGAGGGACCCTGAAAGGCGGCACCCCTTGGGTTACATACCTCAGGGGAAACAGTACTCATTGGGCTAATGCTTTGAAGTTCAGCCTACTTCCCAAGGAGGGAAATACAAAGTCCAGGTTGTCCTGGCCAGTTCCTCCTTCACTCAAGATGTTACATTCCCCAGGAGGACCAGGAACAAGGCCCAAGCTGTTTCAGGCAGTTCCTCCCTATCTCAGGGTATTTCATTTCCAGCACATTCTGCAGTTATTCTGGAGAACTACAAGTAAGAAAGCAGGGAGAACTGGGTCAGTCCAAGGTCACCCACAGAACTGTCCTGAAGACACAAATGCAACAGACTGCCAATATTTCAAAGGATACAGAAGTGAGTCATCTAATATCTGTTTCTTTTTCTTCCTCCTCCTCCTCCTGCTCCTCTTCGAGAGGGTCACACTTATTACCAGCACCTCCTATAGAGGTCAAGGAAAAGAAGGAAACTTGAGTTAATCACTGGGTTGTGAGAACCATGAAAGAGGAAAGAACTGTCACCTTTTTCCAAAGCGGCACTTAACAATGTCATGTACACGCCTTCTCCTAGTTACTATTATATGACATCACATCATATTTATTACATTATCTCTCAGCATATGGTATTAAGACTCAAAATACGCAATGAAATGGTCAGACCCATGGTCCCTCTTGCCCAGGAAAACATCTATGGAACATTGTGAAGGAACATGACAAAGACCCTATTAATAACCTTGTCCTCCTGAATGCCCTGACAACTCAGTTATGCCATGAGTCAGTTACCTAAAATCTCCATTTGCTATCTTCAAATCTATTTTTTTCTTTATTTCCAGTATATTATTTTCAACATACCTTTTGAATAATGAGTTCCACGGATTTGTTTTCCTGTCTCACTTCTTTAGTCACAGGAAACTTGAGATTGGATTAATTAATAGTACACTGTACTGAACACACAAGCAAAATCCAATACAACATTAGGTACTTGCAGCCACTCTGCAGGGTAGACGTGTGTCTCAGTTTGTTACTAAGTATGCCCTTCATTTCAAATAGGTGAGTTTCTCAACATGGACTTGGACAAGGTGTGCCATGTGTCATGTGTTTTAAAAATTGTTTCTAACAATTTTTGAGGTATATAGACTATTTCTCTCTACTATGAGTATCGAATGGTTATGCCAAGATTCAGGAAGGAAGGCTAATGCAACACATGTGTGGTATAGGGGTACAGGAGGAGACCAGCAAATGTGAATTACTATGCAGACTTCATCCCACGGCACCAAAGCCTCATGCCATAACTTGGTAAACATATGGTACTTTATTAAGAGATGTTAAATAATAGGTCTCCACTCCTAGTTCAGGCTCCCAGGACCCTGATGTTCCAAAGGTTTCATTAATCACCTACCATGGCCACAGCCAACTTCTCTCTATAGAGTTAGGGCATCTCAGGCAAGTACCGGCTTTTCCAACACTAACCAGGGTTTTTGGAGTCAAAGCTCAGCTTAAAGTCTAAGTAGTAAGCTGCGTAGGCATGTGAGATGTGGGGAGGGAGTGGTTTGCCTACTTCAGTGGTGGGTCTCATCAGCCTGCCTTACGTTTGCTTCTCTCTCGGCCCCAACCCAGTTCTTTTTCAGCTTTTATTTTATTTTATTTATTTTAAAGACGTGGTATACAGTTCAGGATGTGGTATGCAAGTGGACATCATACAAGTAAAGTTTGGGTCTCCCTTTGGTCCCCACTTTGACTGCTGTGAGATCAGGTACCCTTTCTGATGTCATGTGCCACCCCCCACCCCGCACCCCAGCAGTATTCTGCTACTGCCAATCTCTTTTCAAGGATAAGATCATCACACCGACTACATGGGAATACATCACAAGGAAGAAGATTCCAAGGAAGCATTTACCCCTCATAGTTTCACGTAGATTTCCTTTCTTCCTCCTTCTAACAATTCTTCCCCTAAAGCAATGGTCTCATATACATCGCTGAACATTTACTTTGCTCTTAACCCATATTAGGGTCCCGCTCCATGATGGGGCCTCTGGAGTGGGTAGTCACCAACAAAGACTTGCAGATCTAAGAACTAATAAAATTCCGTTCCCTCCAAACATGACTCATAGCTGTGCTTGTAACCAAGCTTTACACATAAAACAATTGGAAGGGTTGTGGAGCTTCCTGAGAACTAATTGTTTCACGGGTTCAGCCACAACATGATCCTTCCAGAAGGCGAAAAGAACACATCAGCAATTTAGCCGCCATCATATATTTTTTCAAATCCCTGCAAATTGACGTCTAGCCTTTAGGCGAGAAGTCTTCTGCAAAAAAGCAGCTATTCTTGTAATCTTCTTTGTATAAAGAGTCTCGTTCATCCACAAATGATAACAGGTGGGCATTTTCAGTCTAATTTTCTCATCCATCAGAGACAGTTCCAAAACCTTCCTTTGACCAAAGTGTTTCTCTCCCTGATACTTATCTGATTTGAATGTTAGCAACAGACTAATTAATGTAAGCACCTCAAGGAGATCTCAAGGGGCGAAAATCTCTGAAATGTCTGAGGTTCCTGCTGGCCGCCCTGCCTGATAAGAATGCTGAGAGCGTGTCAGCGACAAGCATCATTAGACATTCCTCTCTTTGAGTCATTTTCATTCAGGCAGATGCAGAGGACCTTTCAGAAGGACAGACCACTGATTCCCTGTAATTTAAAGGAGAGAGCCACATTATGCAGCTCTCTTATTTGAATTATATAAGACTCAGAGATAAGCATTTTCTCTCTGAGATAAGAGTGGACACCCATAATAGCCACAGACTTATTTTCATGAAAGAGTTCTCATTTGCACGCTTAGCAGCTGCTAGCAAAGATGCAAGCAGCCGTCTGGGGTCTAAAGTAAGCTGGATCCCAAGCTTAAGGGAAAGACGTGAAGGCATAGCCACCGGGAAACGCTGGTCGCTTATTAGACACCAACATTAGTTATGCTGTTAATCTCCATTGTGAGATCCACTGGTGCCAGGATCCTGCAGAGACCCCAACAGAGCTAGAATGGGAACATTCTTAAGTATACAATCTGAAAGGAAGGGTCACAAATATGAGTCATTAAGGGTGACAACTTTTTCCTACTTGAAAACCAGGGCAGCTAGCAGAAGGGACATTATTTTTGACATGACATCAGATGCGTAAGGCCATCTGACCCAGAAGCAGAGTAGCTTTCTCTTGTGTGCACCAGCCAAGACCTCAGTGTGTCTCCTGAGTGCTCAGGTACAGAGGTTCCTGAGAGAAAGCCTGAGGGTGTGAGGGACCCAGGACTCCCAGTATCACAGCAGCAAAGTTATCGAGAGGACACTTTATCAAGTCTTCCCTCTTCTTTTTTCTCTACCCTCTATCAGAGAAAGAAGAGAATCGGGCCCAGCCAAAATTAAAAGGGCAAGTGTGGGTATTCAAGGAGTGAAGATACTGCCAAAATATTGGCTAGGAGACCACTGATCAGAGATTGGTCCAGAGGAAATAAATATGAGACAGGCAGGGAGCAAGGAGACCAGAGCACAAGAAGAGGAACTAAGTCCATTAACCACATGGAATCAAGTCACAAGTAGGGAAGCTGAAGTCAAGTCTTGATGTGCCAAGGGCAACAGCAAGCAGGAAGCCAAGAGTAAAGCACAAGGTATGAGCTAGAAAGAACAGAAACTGAAAAGAAAGCCTCAACCCGAGCAGAAGCAGAAAGAGAGAGATCTAGGCAATCAGAGATAGGACAGGGAGGACTGAGACCATGTGGCGCATGGGTGTCTTGGGTTGCTCTTCCCCTACAGGATGTGAGAAGTGTAAGACTGCTCAGGTGAGCATATAAAAATATCTAAATTTCTTAGCCGGGCTCAGTGACTCAGCCTGTAATCCCGCGCCTTTGGGAGGCTGAGGTGAGTGGATTGCCTAAGCCCGCGGGTTCGAGACCCGCCTGGGCAGCGAGACCTCATCTCTACAATAAATCAAAAAATCAGCCGGGCGTGGTAGCGCATGCCTGTAATTCCAGCTACTTGGAAGGCTGAGGTAGAAGGATTGCCGGAGCCTGGGAGGCGAGGCTGCGGTGGCCGGAAGCAGCCACTCCAGTCTGGGCAACCGAGTGAGACTCCAACTCAAAAAAAAAAATCTAAATTTCCTAAAAAGAAATAATGGAAAAGGTTTGGATTATAAAGTAGTTGTCCATTAGTCTGAACATTATTCAATAGTAAGGTCATTTTACAAAACATTGAAATATGCATTATTCTATTTGATCCTCATAACAAAGGTCTATGTGAAAAGAAAGTTGTGATGGTCAACATTACCAATACTGGCAGAACTAGAGATCTATCCCTATTATCTCATCCCTTCACATGGTCCTCTTGAGTAGAATCTTTTTTAAGGAGACTGCTACCTGCTTCCCCTCCAATGGGTCTACATTAAGCCTGCAGGGAACATGTCTGTATACATCCTTGCCCTGCCAGACTGCAAGGGTTTGCCAATGCAACCTGACTTTCATGTACATGGTACAGTTGTAATTTTTACTGAGTGTGATTTAGGTACCTTTTCTTATATCCCCTGACTTCAAGGAATTAGCAAGCTTCTTAAAGTTTAACTTAGAGTGAGAAGAAAACCCAGACTCACCTCTCACCCCATGTCATTTACTCTCAGCCAAGAATGGACTATGTAAAAAACATGCTGACAACCCTCTCCATGAATTCCTCTCTCTTTCTTGCATGGCTTAGAGGTGGGTGATGAGCTAATGGAGGAAGATCCTCCTTTTGTCATTTGAATTAAGTGGGTATCTCTTATCCCCACACCGACACTCTCAAAATCTCAGAAGTAAGGGGAAAAAAAAAAAGCAATGAGAAACTCAAAGGATGCCATGGGGTAGGAATAATTTTTCCCTAAGGGAAGTGAATAGTCCTACTATCAATCTTCCTAGAAAGAAGTCAATCCTGTGGCAGAAATTGGAGACTCCTGAAGTGGGATTTAAACCGGGAGAAAGGGAAACATTTTGCTCTCTGGTCTTCAGGGTTGTTATGACCAGAACTTTGTAGTGCAGACACCACAGAGCACATAAGGCAGGTCCGAAACCAAGCCAAGAAAGCCCTGCACCCCTGGGGGAAAGAAGGATCCTCTGAGAAGGGTCTCTTCTTGTAAGAGTTCCTAGTTATTACTGAGTTGATGACCCTTCTGTATTCTGTACCTGAACTTCCAATTAATTATCAAAATTAGTCTGGCCTTAGTTGCACAGTGGAGAATTCAGAGAAAGGCTTGCCCCTTGCTTGGAAAAAAAAAATGGTAACCAGGAAAGCAACAGACCCTCTCTGCTCACTCTCCTGCCATCTGAGACCATATGGGGGTGGCAGCAGAGGGCATCATGGGGACCAGCAACAGCAGAGTCATGGCTGGGCAGCCTGATGGGAGGCTGGAGTGAGGGACACAATGAGTAGTCACCTCTTTCTAAGGTGCCATGAGACCAGGCCAGGAAAGATTCTCAGGAATAACCTAGGAAGACATGGACTAACGATCAATCTTCATCTGGTTGTAGCTAATGGAAATTAGCCTTGTTTATAAGCAAATGTAGATGTACAAGGCAACACAGGAGTCTAGAACTTCAGGCCAGAGTCAAGGACATAGTTCAAAACCACGTGGACTAGATTAAGCCTGTGATTTCCCCATGGAAATTGTTTTTTGTCTTCGGTCCATCTTTTCTATGGTGATAGGCCGTAAAGCTCTTAAAACAGAAACAGATTCTGAGGTGGTCTTTTTTGCAGTGATAAAAGGTAAAGGGAAAATTGAGGAGATATCAGTTTTGCAGAGAAAAGAATTCCAATGGGAATGGAAGGAGACAACTTCATCATAGAAGAAAAGGAAGTAGCTTTCCTTTGGGCAGAGAAAGGAGAGCCTGAAGGGGTCTTAGGCCTGAGACAATTCCCTATTTCCTCCAAAAATAATAAAAAGTGAATATCCTCAGTCTTCCACAAAAAAAAAAAAAAATCTGGGTTTTGCAGTCTACCACTCCAGAGTTAGTAACCTACCTCTCAAGCTTATTAGTTGTGCAACTTCAAGCAATTTGTCTTTGAGTCTCAGCTTTCCCACCTTTGAAATTCAGCTAATACTCTGTCTACCATCGGGTTATTCCATAAATCAAGTGAAATAAAATATGTAAAACCCTCATAACAGAGTGAACACTAAGCAAAAAGATCGTTTTTAAAGAGAATCTTACTCCATTCAATATGCCCAGGAGATAACACTTATTTCCACACAGTGCATTAATCGATGCTATTAATGAAGATTCTGAGATATCAAGAAAGAGTTAGAAGTTTTAAAAGTTTGCTTAAAGAAGTTTGCTATGGTTTTCTAGAAAACTCGCTTATTTGAGGTTTTTGAAATGGCCACCAATTCTTAACCTTTCATCAAGAGGTGGGTCCATGTCTCCCTCTCCTTGTGTCTTTGTGGGTTTATTATTGCTTCAGCAAAGAGTCTGGTGAAAGTGATGCTATTTGCCTCTGAGGCTAGCTCGTCCAGGATTATCAGCTTCCACCTATTTCTCTTGTGATGATCAATGCTGAGGGAAGTTGGCCAATGTGCAAGAAGTCCAACTGTCCTGAAGCCACCATGCTGGAGAGGTCACACGTAGGCAGCAATAGTAACAATAATAACAAGAACACTTATGTAGCACACATGTGCTAATGCTGGAAGATAGACTTAATGAGAAAGTCCTCTCATCGGATCACAGTAAAAAATTAGCCAGGCACAATGGTTCACGCCTGTAATCCTAGAACTTTGGGAGGCAGAGGTGAGAGGATTGCCTGAGCCCAGGGATTAGAGACCACCTAGACAACTTGGTGAGACCTCATTTCTAAATATGTAAAAAAAAATTAGCCGGGCGTGGTGGTGCACACCTGTAGTTTCAGCTACTTGGAAGACGGAGGCAGAAGGATCGCCAGAACCCAGCAGGTTAAGGCTGCAGTGGCAGTGAGCATGCCACTGCACTCCAGCCTGGGCGACAGAGTGAGACTCAGATTCAAAAAAAAAAAAGTTACCTGCAAGACTAATTAAGAACCCCATGGTACAGTGTGCATTAGTGGGGGTAACAGGTACACTTAAAGCCCAGACTTCTTCACCACTATACAGTGCTTCATGTAACCAAAAACCATTTGCACCCCTAAAGCTATTGAAATTAAATAATTTTCTTAAAAAAACCTATGGACACAATGCTTCCAGATTTTTCCTGTGTTTGCCTAATCCCCATTTGGTCAGTGAACTCAGAATCCAAAAAAGTAAACCAAGCCTCTTCTTCCCCCCATTTATGTCACCTGCTCAACCGTTTTGATGTTGATGAATACAAATCCTGTGTTTCTCATGTTGCTCCAAGTGCGACGAGTGGCTGTCATCCTTCAAACCAGGACGGAGCACCTGTGCCCACGGCAGGTGTGACTGTCGTCTGCAGGAGCCCCGCAGATGCAATCACAGGCCCCCCTCCATCCAGCACAGCAGCCCCTCTGTTAGCATCTGTCTGCATAGAAAAAGGATCATTGTGGGGAGAATTCGTGAGCCACCAATTTATCAATAGTCATGCCTTTGAAGGGAGGAGGGTAAGGATAGGGAGAAGAAATATAAATCCCATTTTTTAATCTGCTGGGGTTTGATGTCTGTTTCATTGCTAAGATTTTTGAGAGATAGAGAGTGCCTGAGAAAAATACTGTGCAAAGGGAGAGGAATGCAATGGGTTTCCATAGCAACTTCACAGATAAGAGTAATGGCTCTACCCAGCCTGGAGGGAGAAGTAGTAAGACGAAAATAGGCTCGAAATCAACACTTCCATGACTTTATTCTCTCCTTATGTATTTAATTTTAATGTAACTTGTCCTTTCCTGCTGTGCACATTCTAACTCTTACCGTGGGGAAGTAATCCCTTGTTTCTGGGGTACCTCAAGAAGCTCAAAACTATACTCTAATGCGTAACAACGTATCATACTCCATTCAAAGAGTAGAGCATAAAATTTACAGCATAAGTAGGTCTTAGCATATCCAGTCCCAAGAGTTAAAGCGCCTTGCCTGTCATTCTTGAATGAATAGCCAGAAAACTTACTGTGTGCTCACTTCACTTAGTCGACAATGGGTCAACTGACATCCTCCTATTTTTTTTTTTTTTTTTTTTTAGTTGGAGTCTCACTCTGTCACCCAGACTGGAGTGCAGTGGCCGCTCCCGCCACCGCAGCCTCGACCTGCTGGGCTCCGGCGATCATTCCGCCTCAGCCTTCCAAGTAACTGGAACTACAGGCGTGCGCTACCATGCCTGGCTAATTTTTTATTTATTGTAGAGATGAGGTCTCGCCAAGTTGCCCAGGCAGGTCTCGAACCCGCGGCTTCAGGCAATCCACTCACCTCAGCCTCCCAAAGCGCAGGATACCAGGCTGAGCCACCGAGCCCAGCTGACGTCCTCCTATTTCATAGAGCTGCTGTGAGGAATAATTGAGATGAAGTATGTAACAAACATTCATAAAGTACAAAACACTGCAAATCTAAAGCACAGAAGTAGTAGTAATAGTAGTAATTATTAATATTGGCAGAACTAGAATCTAGGTCTCCTGAGTTTTCTACTAACACTGGTTTCTTTCTACACCCCCTCCCCCAATATTGGAGTCAAGTCCTCTTAATAAAAATGTAATCCTACAGAATTCATCCAAACAAAGACTTCATTTTATCCCAGTCAGATTGACTCAGGGGTCAGATAAAGTGACAAAGCACAGAAGAGTCAAAGTATAGTAAGGTAAGGACCGCCTCCCCTGTCATTTACTGATTCCCACACTCTTTTCTATTGTTATCAGTACTTGTCTGGACTGATAGGGCACTTTAATCACCACAGCTGTTATGACCCAAGGAACACTAAATGGCATGGTGGCAGTGAGGGTGGAGAAAATGAATAAGGGAGAAAAAGAAGTTGAGGATGAAGAAAAAGAACAAAATTGTACCCTTTGCAGCAACATGGATACAGCTGAAGATCACCATTCTAAGTGAAGTATCGCAGAAACAAAAAACCAAATACCTCATATTCTCACGCATAAGTGGGCACTAAGCCCTGGGCATACATGAGCACAAGGATGGGAACAACAGACACTGGGCACGCCAAAGGAGGGAGAGAGGAAGGGGGGATAAGGGATCAAAACCACCCATCGGTGATCACCACTGGGGGGGAAAGGGGACTCATCAGAAGCCAAACTTTGCCTTCAAGCAATATAGCTATGTAACAAATCCTCACATATACCTCATGATTCTAAAATTAAAAAATTTTTTAAACTTAAATTGGAAAATTTTTTTTTAAAAAATTGAAGAATGCTTGCTTTCAGCCAACACCGAACACCTAAGCTTTATCTATTAAAAAACTATATATTTTATTTCTTTTTTATTAATTTACTTATTATAAAGATGTGGGGTACAATTCAGGGTTAGGTATACAAACATTGATCATGCAGGTACCCTTGTTGATGAGGTGTGCCCCTCCCTCCCCTAGCAATTTCCCTCGACTGCCAGTCCCACCCCCCTATATTTTATTTCTATGTGCAAGCTATATGTAAAGCTATATCGTTTTTTATTTTATATTTTTTCACTAGAAGTTATACAATGTTGGACTTTAAAGTTATCACCATGGGGTTGTAGTTTTGAAGCTCAAACATTTCAGTGTTGCTATTTTAAAACTGACTTTCGAACTGGAAATTAAGTTCTGTTACTTCAGAATTTAAAACTGTGAATGACCAATATGGTTATCTCGTTTATTCCTCAATCATTCACCAAACATGGCTTTGAGTTACTTTTGGTTGTTTCCGGAAATCACACTCTTCCTCAATAGATGAAAAGTCACCACCACTGAAGATTGGTAAAAACATGTGCTCTGAACACAACTAATTCCTACAGGAGCTTGAAACTGCCGTGGACAATAAAAATGTTATGGGAATAAATCCAAGTTGATCACTCTGAAGTAGGGAAAACTAATCTGGATGTAAAAGTTCCAGCAGATTTATGTTTAAAAATGAATGATACAAGTTTGAAGTCAGAACTCCGCTCATTCACTTATTTATCAATTTGTTCATTCAACAAATACTAACTTTCACCCCTACTCTTACTGGAATATTAAGATAAATAAGATAGTCTTATCTGTAGGCTAATGATTATTCTTTTTATTTTTATTTTAGAGATGTGGGGTACATGTGAGGATTTACTACATAAGTAAATTGCATGCAGGTAAGGTTTTGGCTTCTAGCAGGCCCTCCCTCCTTCTGATGGTGGACCTGGTAACCAGTGCATGGTTGTGTTCCCCTAATCCATCCTCCCTCCCTCTCTCCTTTTTTTTTGGAGTCTCACTCTGTCGCCCAGACCGGAGTGCAGTGGCCGCTCCCAGCCACCGCAGCCTCGAGCTGCTGGGCTCTGGCGATCCTTCCGCCTCAGCCTTCCAAGTAGCCGGAATTACAGGGGCGCGCTACCACACCTGGCTAATTTTTTGATTTATTGTATAGATGAGGTCTTGCCTGCCCAGGCGGGTCTCAAACCCGCGGGCTCAGGCAATCCACTCACCTCAGCCTCCCAAAGGCGCGGGATTACAGGTTGAGCCACCAAGCCCAGCTGCCCTCTCTCCTTTTAGTGGTGTCCATCATCTGTTGTTACCAGCTTTGTGTTCATGTGACCAGAGATCAGGGCCCGCTTATGAGTTTATGAGCATGCAGTTGTTTGTTTCTGTGATAGTTCACTTAGTATGATGGTCTCCAGCTGCATTCACATTGTTGCAAAGGACATGACTTTGTTCTCCTTTATGGCTGTATAATATTCTGTTGTGTATATGTACCACACTTTCTTTATTCAGTCTACTTTCAATAGGCATCTGGGTTGGTTCCATGTTTTTGCTATTTTGAATAGTGCTGCAATGAACATACACATGCAGGTGTCTTTTTGGGAGAGCAATTTATGATCCTCTGGGTATATTCCAAGAAGAGGGATTGCTGGATCATATGGTAGCTTAATTTGTAGTTCTTTAAGAAAACACCTCACTGCTTTCCACAAAGATTGAACTAGCTTACATACCCACCAACAGCATAGAAATGTTCTCTTTTCTCTGCAGCCACACCAACACCTGTTTTGTTTTGTTTACTTCTTAATGATAGCCATCCTTACCTGTGTTAGGTGGTATTTCATTGTAGTTTTAATTTGCATTTCTCTTATGATTAGTGAAGCTGAGCATTTTTTCATATGTTTGTTGGTTATTTGAATGTCTTCCTTTGAGAAGTGTCTGTTCATGTCCTTTGCCCACTTTTTAATGAAGTGGTTGTTTTTTTCTCCCCATCAATTCATTTGAGTTCCTTGAAGAAACTGGATATTAGGCTTTTGTCAGATGCATAACTTGCAAATATTTTTTTCCCATTTCACAGGTTATCTCTTTACTCTCTTCATGGCTTCTTTTGCTGTGCAAAAACTTTTTAGCTTGATAAGGTACCACCTCTCAATTTTAGATTTTGCTGCATTTGCTTTTGAAGGTTTGGCCATGAATTCATTACCTACTCCAATGTACAAGAGGGTGTCCCCTAAGTCTTCTTCTAAGATTCTTATAGTTTGAGTTTTCACATTTAATTCCTTGATCCATTTTGAGTTAATTTTTGTATATGGTGATTGTAGGGGTCCAATTTCATTCTTCTGCATGTGGTTAGCCAGTTTTCCCAGCATCATGTGATAAATATGGTTTCCTTTCCCCAATGTTTGTTTTTGTCAATAATTTTCAAACCTGTATGTCCATCCCCAACCTCTCCTTGTATTTTAGGTCCACATTTCAATCTGCCTTCCAGAATCTCCACCGTGATATTCTATAGAAATTTCAAATTTTATTTTTTTTAATGTTTGACTTATTATTTATTTATTTTAAAGATGTATGGTACAACATGGTCATTGTACAGGTAAAATTTGGACCTGACTTTGGTCCCTACTCTGCCTGGTTTAAGAACAGGAATTTTATGTCTGGCCTCCTCAATTCGGGAACAAAAACAGTTTCTTTGTTTGTTTGTTGTTTAGTTAATCACTAGTTCAGTCTATGCTTACCAACAAGAGGTCCAGCTACTCCCTCTTAAGACCAACATTTACTATGATTCTGGAAGATTCTGAGGTCTTTGTCAGACCCAAGGGGTCAGTGTGACTTCCAAATGCCGAGTGGTGAGAAAGAACTGGAAGATCCAATTTGCCCACCACCACCATTGCTTCTCTCACAGCTATAGCACTGGTTACTCTCACCTCTTCTGATATTACAGCCAGAAAATGAACACTGGTTCCACACAGGTCGGTGGCGATTTTCCTTAAGTAATGCTCTTGGACATCCAGATCATGTTCTATGCACCAAGTGATGCTCTTGGCTTAAGCTAGTGTTCTAGCTTGCCTTGCTGTATCCTCCCACTATCAACTAGTTGCTAAAATGTGATAGCACCCCAGCATGACCTACCAAGCTCTATTGACCTCAGTCGCTCACTGGCTCCCTCACATGGAAATGCTTAGGCAGCGCAGGTTCCCTGCCGTCTCCTGCGCTTCTCTCTGCTGTGCAGTCACTATGTCCTTCACCTCTCTCTCTTTTGTATTAGAAGAGTGTCTCTAAAGTGCTGGTATGTCAGTGCTCTGACCTACACACTTCATCACTGCACTCAGAGCTCAGGATTTTGAGCACCTGCTCTGTAGCAGGCTCAGTTACCCTCATAAATAGAGGCTACACTGACAACCTAAGCAATAAATAAACATGCTAGGCACTTCAGCAAAGAAGCTGCTGTGAGAACCAGAGGAAGGACGTCTACAGTATTTCAATTACCTAAGAGTTTTCCTGAGGCCTGACTTATATCACTTCCCTTTTGGTTCAAACCTTGAGGTTTGCGGTCTTTGAACAAGGCAGTTAAGGAAAATGATCAGATACATCAGAGTTGTTTTCTAAAGCTAGTAAACTTATATGAATTCCTGTAGCATTCAGCAGAGGAAAGTCACTGCTGTGACCTTGTTTTCCCCTTTCCTGGAACTTTCCACGTTCCCATCCCTAGTTCTTTTTTCTCCCCTATGAAATAATGTAATCCTATATGAGCAAAACTGGCTTGTCAAAAACCTAGCACATATAAAGCTGACAGCTCCTGTGGGGGATTAGATATGGGCAGAGAAGCCACTGGTTATACATAGCGAGTGGATTAAACTTCTGTAGCCATAAGCAATCTTTGAATCAGCAAGTTCTGAATTGTCAGCTGTCAGGTGGTAGAATGCTGGTTAATTGGGTAGACACAAACATCTGCAAAGTGAATTTTATTCTGACAGACACTGAGGGTGATACCATTTTTTTAAAAAAAGGCATTCACTTTATTTTGTTCTCTATATGTTAAGTTCTCTCCTTTGGTCATATTCAAACTTTTAGAACCCGGAGTGCTCAGGCCTGATGCACATTCACAAATACACACTACTTCTCCCACAGAACCTTCAGCTATACCAGAATACCCCACCCAATGTCTTCAGGAGGAGAGGGAACACCTGCCACATTCATCAAGCCACAAGAAGAGAAGCTAAGTTAAAATTATCATGTCCCAGGCCATACTAAGGCTTGGAAAATATTCCAGGAATAAGAGAGATGGACAAAAAGGGAAGACAGACCATCAGATCTGAGAAGAGTAAAATGAAAGATATGCACCATAATTAGGCAATGGAAGTGTGGCTAACCATGGCATGTCATTTGAGAGATAATTTCACCAGAAACACTACTCAACAGCTGAATGTCACTGAGAAGGGTGCATGGGATTTTCATTGCATTGTATTGACTTCTTCGTTAGGAAGTAAAGACATGTTTCTGCAAAACTGCCAGTGTAAAGTAACATACACCAGTTGTTTGAACTATTACATTGCCGTGCATTAGGATATTGAATTACTTAGCAAGTGATTTGATATCACCTAGCAAGACCATGAAAAAGCAATGAAACCTATAGGAAAGCTTTTGTAATGGGGAGGAGAAAGATAAGACCTAGAACAGAGTATACAGAGAGGGAGGCGATCCTAGGAGTGTTAACTCTTATTTTGTCTCTTATTCATCTAAAAAACATTGCTTGATGTTTTACTATATCCGAGGCACTGTGTATGGGGAATAAAGAAATGAACAAAGCCCTGAAAGGATAGATGGGTATAAGTGTGTTTGTGTGCATGAGTGTGTACGAGTTGTGCAAGTATTAAGGAAAAAGTAGACCCATTCATCATTAATTATATTACAATGTGAAAAGTGTCCTAACACGAGGATCCACTAATAGCAAAGGCATCAGAGACACAGCAACAATTAATTCTACCATGAGAATAGAAAAGGGCACAAGTTAGAGAATATCGCTGAGAGAAAAAATGTACTTTAATGTCAAGAGGATCAGGTTGGTGGACTGAAAAGACCAAACTCACATCCCAAACCTGGGAGGACCCCTTGGCAGCTGTAGCTCAGCAGGAGACCTCAAGCTGACTGAGGATGGAGAGGCACAGGCCAAAGCAGTGACACAGCTGCTGAAGCCATCCAGCCATCAGCTCGTGGACAGGCTGGAGGCCAGAGAGGCCCATGAAGTGCCCTGTTCTGTGAGCCTCATATGGCAGTGGCTTGCAGGTTCTTGGCCACTTTCTTCATTCTTGTCTCTCAGCTTTTAAAGACTGCCCCCACCTTTGCTGTTTATATAGACTTTGAGCAGCCATGCTCTCTGGCTTTGGGTTACTTAACCATCTCCTGACTGCCTGCTCCCCAGAGCCAGGAGGTTCCCTTCCAACATCCTAGCAGTTCCCTTTGCCAGTTGCTAACCATGACAATGATGATGCTTGATAACAAAGTTGACTGATAAAGAATAAGAAGTAAAAAATGGGAAGTGAGAAAAAAACAAACAAGAAGAAAAGGATAGGAGGCTGGGCACAGTGGCACATGCCTATAGTCCCAGCTACTTGGGAGGCTGAGGCAGGAGGTTTACTTGAGTCCAGGAGTTCAAGGCCAGTCGAGAAGTGAAAAAGGGAAGTAGAAAAAGGGAAACAAGAAGATGGAAGAAAAAAATGGAAATAAAAAAGAAAGGCAAACAAGTAAATCAAGAAAAGAAAGCTTAAAAAAGGAAGAAAGGGGAAGTAAAAGGAGAAGTAAAAATAAACAAGAAAAGGAAAGTGACAAAGAAGTGAGAAAAGGAAGCAGAAAAAGGGGAGAGAGAATAGACAGTAATAAGGGGCAAAAAATAGGGAAATAAAAGATTAAAGCTAGAAAAGAAAGCAAGGAAATCAAAATTAGGGGACAACAAGCCAGAAAAAGGGAGTGAGAAAAATGGAACAAGGAGTAAGAATTTAAAAAGGGATGTGGGAAATGGGTAGAAAGAAAGAAGAAAAAGGAAGCAAGAAAGTTGAAGAAAGAAATAAGAAGCAAAGAAAAGAAACAAAATGGAGGGAAAAGAATCAAAGTCAAAAGAGAAACAAGAAAAGGAAGAAAGAGAAGTAAGGAAGCTAGAAAGAGAGTCAAGACAAGAGGGATTTTAAAGAGTGAAGCAGGAAAAAAGAGGCAGGAGATGAGATGAAGAAAAGGGAAACAGGAAAGAAAAACAAGAAAGCAAGCAAGAAGTGAAAAAAATAAGGACGCTAAGGTGCAAGGTAGAAATCAAAGCAAGTAAAGAGGTGCGTAAAGGAAAACAAAAGAAAAATGAGAAAAAGAATCAAGAAAAGGAAGTGAGAGGAGAGAAGGAACATGGAATCAAGAAAGGATAGTAGGAACTGGAAAGCAAGAATGGGAGATGAGACAACAGAAGTCAGAAAAGGGAAGAAGAAAAGGAAAGCCAAAGAAAGTGAAGAAGGGAAGAGAAAAAGGAGAAGCAAGAAAATGAAAGTAAAATTGAGCAGGATGAAAGGTAAGCAAAATAAACTGCAAACAAGAAAAGGAGAGCAAGAAAAAGGAAGAGAAAAAGGAAAAGGAAAAGAGAGATGAGAAAGAGAAGCAAGAGAGGGAACAAAACAGGAAAGTCAGAACAGGAAGTAAGGAAAAGGAAGTGAGAATGGGGAAGCAAAGAACCAGAGTGAGAAAAGGGAAACAAGAAAAAGAAATTTAATAAGAGTAGTTGAAAAAAAGGGAAGTAAGAGTCCAGCTTCGGTGGCTCAGCCTGTAATCCCGCGCTTTGGGAGGCTGAGGTGAGTGGATTGCCTGAGCCCACTGGGTCGAGGCTGCGGAGGCCACTAGCGACCACTGCACTCCAGTCTGGGTGACAGAGTGAGATTCCAACTCAAAAAAAGGGGGGAGGGGAGTAAGAACAGAGATTGAGAAATGGGACATGAGAAAAAGGAAATGAGGAAAGGGAAGTTAAAACTGCAAACAAGAAGGAAAATAAATAGAAAAATAGGGAAGAGAAGCAAGAAAGAGAAAATAGGAACGGGAAGCAAAGGAAAGTTCAAAACAAGAAAATAGAAGTGAGAAAAGGGAAGTGAGAAAGGAGGAGCAGGAAATGGAAAAGAGAAATGAGAAGCAAAAGAAGAAAGGAGCACAAAATAGGAAAGTAGAAAGGAAAGCAAGAAAAGGATAGCAAAAGAAAGTAAAGGATGGCTTGGCCTGTAATCCCAACACTTTGAGAGGCTGAGATGAGTGGATTGCCTGAGCCCGCAGATTTGAGACCCGCCTGGGTAACTTGGCGAGACCTCATCTCTACAATAAATCAAAAATTAGCCGGGCGCGGTAGTGCACACCTGTAGTTCCGGCTACTTGGAAAGCTGAAGCGGAAGCATCGCCGGAGCCCAGCAGGTCGAGGCTGCAGTGGCCGGGAGCAGCCACT
>NW_007245793.1:70787-99442 GCF_000164805.1 Carlito syrichta | reverse complement strand
AGAAAGAAAGAAAGAAAGAAAGGGAGGGAGGGAGGGAGGGAGGAAGGAAGGAAAGAAGGAAGGGAGGAAGGGAGGAAGAGAAAGGAGAAGAGAAGAAAAAGAAAGAAAGAAAGAAAGAAGGAAAGAAAGAAAAGGAAGAAAAAGAATGAAGGAAGAGGAAGAAATAAAATGTAAGTAAAGTAGGAAAGTAAGAAAAGACAGTGAAAAAAGGAAAATAAGTTGGGGGCAAAAAAAAAAATGAAAGCAAGAAAGGAAATTGAGAAAAGGGAATTGAGGAATATAAGTCTCTAATGAGTAGCCAGAAAGGGAAGTGAGGAAAAAGAAACAAGAAAAGAGAAGCAGGAAAGGAAAGCAAAATGGAGGACTAAGAAAAGTGAAGCAAGAAAGGGAAGGAGGGAACAAGAAAGGAAAAGCGTGAATGAAAAGAGAAGCAAGAAAAGCAAGTCAAAAGAGGGAGGAAAACAGAGGCATAAGACTGGAAGCAAGAAAAAGGAAGCAAAAAATAAAAGCAAAAAAAGAGAAACGAGAAAAAAGGAAGCTAGAAAAAATTTGAGAAAAGCAAACAGGAAAAGAGAAGGAAAATAAAGAAGAGAGGAAAGCGAGAAAGAAAGGCAAGATAAGGAAACAAGGAAAGGGAAGCAAGAATAAAAAGTGAGAAAAGGGTGGTAAGAAAGAAAAGTGAGAAAAGAGAAGGAGGGAAAGCAAGAAAGAAGGAGTTTTGCATAGTAGGGAAGCAGGAAGGAGAAGTGAGAGCAAAAGCCAGAGAAGAGAAGTCAGAGAAGGGAAATGAGAAAGAGAAGAAGAAAAGTAGAGCAGGGAAGTGAGAGAGGGAAGCTAGAATGGGAGGCAAAAAAAGAGACAACTAAAAAAGTGAATCAAGACTGAAGGGAATGAGATAAAGAAAGTGGGAATAAGGAAGTAAAAATGGGAACCCAGTAATGGGAAGTGAGAAAGAAGTGAAAATGGAAGTAAGAAAGGGAAGCAAGGGATGGGGAACAAGAAAAAAAAAAAAGCCAAGAAAGTTAGAAAAAGAGAAAAAAAAAAAAAGGGGGGGGAGGAGTAGAAAATGGAAACAAGAAAGGAGAAACAAAGGAAAGAAGAATGGGAAGTAAGAAAAAGGAAGCCAGAAACTTGACCCAGAAAAGAGGAAATGAGAAAAGGAAAGTGAGAAATGGGAAGTGAAGCAAGAGAAGTTAAATGAGAAAAGAGAAGCACCAAAAGGGAGGCAAAATAGGAAAGTAAGAGTGGAAAGAAGGAAAAGGGAAGCAAAATAAATAAATAAACAAGAGCAAGAAAAGGGAAAGAGAAACAAGAAAAGAGAAGCCAGAAAAGGAAAACAGGAAAAGGGAAGTGAGAAAAGAAATCAAGAGAAGAAAAGCAAGAAAAGGGAAGTAAGCAGGAAGAACAAGATAAGGGAAACAAGAAAAGGAAGTGAAAAAAGAATTAAAAGAGGAAACACAAAAAAAGACTCATGAAAGTGCAGCAAAAAAGGAAAGCAAGGAAGCAAGAAACAGAAGCTAGAAAGAGAAGCAAGAAAAGGAAGGAAAGAAAGCAAAGGGTCTTGAGAAGGAGAAGAAACGAAAGCAATAAAGAAAGCAAGGGAAGCAACAAAAAGGAAGGAAAAAAAGGAGAGAGATGGAAGGTGGGAGCAAAGAAAACCTTCAGATACACATAAAAAGTCAAGTCATGGCAGCCATATGTATACGCAGTACTAATTGGGGTTTCTCCCCAATTGCACAGGCTATTTTGGCCCAAGCACAACAGTACAAGAAATTAGAGAGAAATCAAAGAGGAAGAGAGAACACAGGGAGAGACAAAGGTGCTTTGCTTTCTGTGCCCAGGGCAGTGTGAGGAATGGGCATGTGCTGACAGGAACCAAAGGGAAATAAGGTTGAATGAAAGGTTTCTGTGATGAGAGCTCATCTGGCAACTCACACACTGAAATCTTTGTTTTTTGAAGCATGAAAGAATGAAGGAACTTACTACATTCATTCATGTTTCTCCAGGTGGTTGATGTTCTGGTCACGTCTCCCTCCCTCAGAGGATGTAGGAGACCCAGCATACTGGGCAAGCTTTGCAAGTAGACCATTTGGTATTTAGTCCACAACCGCAGAGGCTTGTGAAGAGAGTATTAAAGTGTGCCAGAGAATGTGAGAGAGAAGGTTGGCTTTATTCTTGCTCTAGGATTAAGCGCCTGGCCACATTTTACCACTAACATCTACATGGAAAGAAATGAAAAACAAAAGAAAAGAACACATTCTGCAGAGTGATCAGCTCATAGTAGATGCCCCAAAAGTGTGAAAGGATTGGATGGCACGTTACTCTCTTTCTGTTTTTAAGAGCCCATGTTGTTAAAGGATTCCAGCTATGGTTTCTGGTCATCTCTCCAATGTTCTACCTCATTGCTTTCTGGATCTAGGAAATAAGGCTACCATCTATATCAACTGGGAGATGAGCAAATGCACTATCTTCTGTTTGCAACAGAAAAGAAAGGCATGCATTAAAAAACTGTCATTTCTTAAGTACAGCATGGAGAGTTTTACCAACCTTATGCTTAAAGATAAATGAGCATCTTGTACTCCCCACAAGGCTGAAAACCTAACAGAGAATTTGTGATTTAAAGACATCTGCTCAAAACTGAAGCAGTACGGTATATGGAAAGGAGATCTGGACTGGGATATGTTTTCCCTCTGCTTGGACAATGACCAAAGGTGAGTCATCAGTCTAGTCACTGAACAACTCTGGTTTCCAATTTCCATGATGGTAAAATTAAAGAACTGGTTGACTTTGGGGGTCCCAGACAGACTCCCTGCAAGCTGAATCTGGCTGGCAGCCCTGCTGTGTGTGTGTGTGTGTGTGTGTGTGTGTGTGTGTGTGTGGCAGGTACTGTGTTATCTCAAACCTACCTGGTTCCCAACCTGTGTGGCATCCTCAGGTTAGCCAGTCTGAAGGTCCTTACTATGACAATGCCATGCTATTCCCTCAAAGGAAAAGTAAACAGGGCAGGTAGCATCAGAGGGAAGCCACTGTCTTCCACTCTCCTCACCTCTGTGATCGACTTTCCCAGTCTCCTTTGGGGACTTTGCTTCTTCTGTCCATTTCTTAAATGTTGGGGTTTTTCAGGGTCCTCTTTATCAGTCTATACACCTCACCCTGGGTGCTCACATCAACTCTTAAAGGCAGGGCTGAGTGGTCACAACCTACATTTTCCCTGCCTACATTTTCACACCTAATATGCTTCCTAGCCCTGGATGTGCATGAATTTCCTATTTTTCCTGGCATCTTCACTTAGCATCCCCAAACACTTCAATTCTTTCATTTTTTACCTGTCTCACAGCACAATCTGTGCAGTTATAATTTATTCATCCATTTCCCATAAGCTCCTTAAATGCTCAGTATCTTCTTGTTCACTGTTGCTTCTTCAGTGTCTAGCACTGAACCTAGCTCAGTAAATAACTATTCAATAAGAAAACCAAATTAAAGGACTATAAGGCTTCAAGATGGTTAACCAAATGCATCCAGCTCTTACCTCCTCCACAAATATAACCAAAATAGCAAGAAGACAATCACACTTCAAACAGAACATTTAAGAGAAAACACTGAAATTCAACAGAGAAGTGATAGGAAACACCTGAGGCATGAAAGGAAAAGAAAGTGAGGAAATTAGCTTGACTAGGAATCACTGGGTGCCCAGAGAGGCTCTCCAGTGTTTGAAGAAGGGTATATGAGAGATCCCTAGTGGTCTACCCTCCTACTGCACACTCCTACAACCCTAGCCAAGGAGAGCCTCTTGACCCTTGTGAGCTCTAAGACTAGCATGGGGACTGCCTGGACACCATACAACAGTATTGCTCCAGAGAAAGAACTTATGCTGGGTCCCACATACCCCCAAGACCTACCATAGCCAGCACCACCCATACACATGCCACCTAGGGGTCTGGAGACTGGCCCCACCAACCCATCACAGCCACTGCTAACACCAGCACAAGCTTTTTGGGAGCCCAAGAATTCTCTTGCCACCCACAGTGCTATCAACAATGCCATGCCCAGCAGCCTGAGAACCCACCCACCCGGCCAACTCACTGCTGCCATTGCCAGCAGCAAAGCAAGACACTGGAGGCCCAAGAATCCACCCACTTGGACCAACTCATAGTGATGCCAGTGTATGTCACCTTGTGGTTCAAGGACAGATAGACTCAGCCCACCACTACTACCATTGGAGCCCACGGACTGGCCTATCTGCCATCTCCACTGCCAGCAAAACCTCACCACAGCCTCCACTAACAACCACAGCCTAAGCCACAGGAAATCACAGACACCACTGGAGTTGTTCACAGCCAAATAAACTATGTGAAGATTACACTATTGCATGCACACAAATTAATGTAAAAGTTCCCTACCCAATCAACACCATAGATATATCTTTAAGAAAAAGCCCTCCCCTATGAAAGCCAATCCAAAAAACTGGAAAAAGCAACTGTTATATAAAATGTGCAAATATCAACATAAAGATACAGTAATATGAAAAAGCAAGAAAATACAACATTTCCAAAGGAACACACTAATTCTCCAGTAATAGATGCTAACAGAAAAGAAGTTATGTGAAATACCAAAAAAAAAGAATTCAAGATTTTTATATTAAAGAACCTTAGTGAGATATAAAAAAAATAGACAAATAATACCAGTAAATCAGAAAATAAATTCAGGATATGAATAAGAAATTTATCAAAAATATAGATAGCATAAAAAATAACCAAACATAAATCCTAGAATTTAATAATTAAATGAATGAAATTTTAGAAATACATTTGAGAGCTTCAAAAATAGATCAATCAAAAGAAAAAATTTCAGACTATGAAGACAGATTTTTTGAAATAACTCAGTGAAACATAAAAAATAAAAATAATTTTTAAAAAATAAACAAAGCCTATTGACATACGAAACAACATAAAGCAGTCAAATATTCAAACTTGGGGTATTCAAGAAGGTGAAGCCAAGACCAAAGGCTTAGAAAATCTATTTACTGAAATAATCACTGAAAACTTTCCAAATCTAGCAAGAAATGTATACATCCATATACAGGAAGCTCAGAGATTCCCAAATAAACACAACCCATAAAGGATTTTTCAATGGCACACTATAATCAAACTATCAAAAGTCAAAGACAAAGTGAATTCTAAAAACAGCAAGAGAAAAGCATCCAGTCTAGTCACTTGTAAGGGAATGCCCATGAACCTAGCAGTGGATTTCTCAGCGGAAAACTTACAGCAAGGAGAGAATGAGATGATATATTCAAAGTGACAAAAGAAAAAAAAAAAACACCAAAGATACTATACCCAGCAAAACTATTCTTCATACATGAAGAAGTAATAAACTCTTTCCCAGTCAAGCAAAAGCTGAGAGAATTCATCACCACTAGATTGGCCTTACAAGAAATGCTCAAGGGAATCTTACACTTGGAGGTGAACAGATAATATCTTTCATCATGAAAACAGAAAGTATAACACTCACTGGCAGAGCAAACACACAAATGAGGAATAGAAAGCATTCCAATGGGATCACTAGAGAAAACCACCAAATCACAATGATAACTAATAAGAGAAAAGCAAAGGAACAAAGGATATACAAAATAACCAGGACTATAAATAAACTATAAACCAGGATATACAAAATAACCATAATTAGCAAAATGCCAGATCTAACTCTTCCTATATCAATAACAACCTTGAATTCAAACAGATTAAATTTTTCACTTAAAAGATATAGACTGACTGAATGAATAAAAATGCATGACCCGACTATATGTTGCCCACAAAAAGTCACTTCATCTGTAAAAACACATATAGATGAAAGTAAAGGGATAGAAAGCGGTATTCCATAGAAATAAAAACCCATCGTAAGCAGGAATAGCTATACTTACATAAGATAAAACAGATTTTAAGTCAAAAATAGACAAAAAATGCCATTATGTAATGATAAAATGATAAATTAATCAAGAGAACATAACAATTTTCAGTATATATGCACCCAACACTGGAGCATGCAGATACATAAAGCAAATATTATTACATCTCAAGGAAGAGACAGACTCCAATATAATAATAGTTGAAGACTTCAACACCCCATTCTCAGCATTAGGCAGATCATCTAGACAGAAAATTAACAAAGAAACAATAGATTTAAACTGCACGTTAGACCAAAAGGACCTAACTGATATATACACAACTGTCTGTCCAGCAGTTACAGAATAAACATTCTTCTCATCAGTATATGAAATATACTTCAGGGTAGACCATATGTTAGGCCACAAAACAAGTTAAAAATTTTTAAAATCAAAATTATATCGTATTTTCTCAGACCACAGTGGAATTAAACTAGAAATCAATAACAAGATGAACTTTGCAAATTGTATAAATACATGGAACTTAAACAACACACTCCTGAACAACCACTGGGTCAGTGAAGAAATTAAGAAGGAAATTTTTTAAAATTCTTGAAACAAATGATAACACATCATACCAAAACCTACGAGATACAAAAAAAAAAAAAAAATCTGTGCTAAGAGGAAAGTTTATAACAATAAACACCTACATTTAAAATGTAGAATAATCTCATCTAAACAATCTAGAAATGTACTTCAAGGAACTAGAAAAGTAAGAATAAACCAACTCCAAAATTGGTAAAAAAAAAAACCAACAAAAAAAGATTTGCCAAACTGAATGAAATTCAGATTAAAAGAAAACAATAGAAAGGATCAACAAAACAGAAAAGTTCATTTTTAAAAATAAGCAAAATTGATAAACTGCTGACTACACAAAAAAGTGAGAAAAAGACCCAAATAAGCAAAATTAGAAATTAAAAAGAAGGCATTAGAACTGATACAGAAATTTGAAAAAAAAAATCATTACAGACTATTATGAGCAACTTTATGCCAACAAATTGAAAGACCTAGAAGAAATGGATAAAATCCTGAACACATACTACCTACCAAGATGAAATCAAGAAAAAATTAAGAAAACCTGAACAGACCTATAATGAGTAGTGATTTTGAATCAGTAATAAAAATTCTCCCAACAAAGAAAAGTCCAGGACTGTATAACATCCTGCCAAATTCTACCAAACTTACGAAGAACTAATACTAATTCTTCTCAAACTACTCTTAAAAAACTGAAGAGACAGACATTTTTTAAAACTTATTTCACAAGACTAGCATTATCCTGAAACCAAATCCAGACAAGAATATAGAAAAATAAAATAAATTAATAAAACACTATAGACCAATATCTCTGAAAAAAGAGAGATGCAAAAATCTTCAATGAAATACTAGCAAACCAAATCCAAAAGCACATCAAAAAGATAATACACCACTATCAAGTGAAATTTATCATACGGATGCAAGAATGGTTCAACATATGTAAGCCGATAAATGTGATACATCACATCAACAGAATAAAAGACAAAAACCATATGATTATCTTAACAGATACAAAAATATTTTGATAAAATTCAATATCTGTTCATAATAAAAACTTGCAACAAACTAGACGCAGAAGAAAAAGACCTCAATATAATAAACTCTGTATATGACAATGCCACAGCTAACATCAGACTGAATTAGGAAAAGCTGGAAACTTTTCCTCTAAGAACTGGAACAAGACAAGGATGTCCATTTTTGCCACTCCTACTCAACGTAGTATTAGAAGTCGTAGCCAGAGCAATCAGGCAAGAGAATGAAATAGAAGGCACCCAAATTGGAAAGGAGTAATTCAAATTGTTGCTCTTTGCAGATGACATGATCTTAATTTAGAAAAATGTAAAGTTTCCACCAAAACACTTTCATATCTGAAAGCAAATTTAGTAAAGTTGCAGGATACAAAATCAATATACAAAAATCAATAGTGTTGCTATGCATCAATAATGAACAAGCAGAAAAAGAAATCAAGAAGCTAATCCCATTTAAAATTGCTTCAAAAAAATAAAATACTGACCTCATCTGATGCACCTAGTCTCTCCTAACTTTGGCCTCCAAAAGAGGACCCATACTTGTACTGGACCCAGGCCAGATGACCTCTCTCCCAGGCTTTACCACTATGCCAAGTTTACCCTGACCACTGAGTCTGCCACAAAGAGAATAGAAGACAACAACACACTTGTGTTCATAATGGTTGTTAAAGCCAACAAACACCAGATCAAACAGGCTGTGAAGAAGCTCTATGACATTGATGCTGCCAAGGTCAACACCCTGATTAGGCCTGATGGAGAGAAGAAGGCATATGTTCAACTAGTTCCCAATTATGATGCTTTGGATGTTGCCTACAAAACTGGGATCATCTAAACTGAGTCCAGCTGGCTCATTCTAAATATATATCTTTTCATTTAAAAAAACCATAAAATAAAATACCTAGTAGTAAATGTAACCAAGAAGGTGAAAGGCCTCTTCAAGAAAAACTACAAAATACTTATGAAAGAAGTTGAAGAGGACACAAATAAATATAAAGACATCTCATGCTCTTGGATCAGAAGAATTAATATTGTTAAAATGACCATACTAATCAAAGCAATCCATAGATTCAATGCAATCCCTATCAAAATGCCAATGACATCTTTCACAAAAATAGAAAATCCTAAAATTTATAGGAAACCAAAAGAGAGCCTGAATAGCCAAATCAATCCAGAAGGGAAAAGGAATTGGAGGTATCATACTGTCTCGCTTCAAAATATATATTTCAATACAGTCACCAAAACGGGTATTGATATTGGTATAAAAACAAACACATAAACCAATAGAACATAATAGAGAACTCAGAAACAAATCCACGTATTCACAGCCAACTGATTTTCAACAAAGGCGCCAAGAACATATTTTGGGGAATGGATACACTTGTCAATAAATGGTGCTGACAAAACTGCAGAGTCATATGCAGAAACTAGAACCCTATCTTTCACCATATACAAATATCAACTCAAAACGGATTAAAGACCTAAACATAAGACCTGAAACTATAAAACTAATGAAAGAAAACATAGGGAAAACTCTTCAGGACATGGTCTACACAAAGATTTAATGGCTAAGACCTCAAAAGCACAGGCAACAAAAACAAAAACAGACAAGTGGGAATATATTAAATGAAAAAGGTGCTGCACAGCCAAGGAAACAATCAACATAGTGGCTCTGTTCCTGCCACCACTGAGTCGCACAGAGGCAGAGGCTCAGGTGCATTCAAGACTCGGCAACACCCAAACCCACCACTATGGCTGAGGAAGACGTTGCTGCTAGGGGTGCAATGGATGTGAACATGACCGCTCCCATCCACAATAGCCTAGCACGTGGAATTCATGAAGTTGCCAAAGCCTTAGGCAAGTGCCAAGCCCATCTCTGTGTTCTTGCATTCAACTGTGACAAGCCTATACACATCAAGTTGGTGGAGGCACTTTGTGCCAAACACCAAATCGACCTAATTAATGTTGATGACAACAAGAAACTAGAGGAATATGTAGTCAGGCCTGTGTAAAATTAACAGGGAGGAAAAACTCTATAAGTTGTTGGTTGCAGCTGTACAGTAGTTAAGGATTATGGCAAAGAATCTCAGGCCAAGGATGTCATCGAAGAGTACTTCAAATGCAAGAAATGAGCAAATAAAGCTTTGTCTCAATTTCTCAAAGCACAAAAAAACACAAAACAGGTTGAAAAGACAACCTGTTGAATGGGAGAAAATATTTGCAAACTATTATCTGGCAAGGCAACAATGTTCAGAATATACAAGAAAATCAAACTCAACAACAACAACAACAAAATAACCCTATTAAAAAGTGGGTAAGGGACATGAATGAAAATTTCTCAAAAGAAGATATACAAATGGTCAATACGTATATGAAAAAAATGTTCAATATCACTAGTTACCAGAGAAAGCCAAATCAAAACTACATTAAGATATCATTTTACCCAGTTAGAATGTCTATTATTAAGAAAAAAACAGCAGGATTCTGGCAAGGACGCAAAGAAAAGGAAGCTCATACATTGTTGGTGGAAATATAAATTAGCACAGCCATTATGGAAAACAGGATGGAAATTTCTCTACTGGATATTTATCCACAGGAAAGAAAACCAGTACATCAAAGGGATATCTGCACTCTACACTTATTGCAGCACTATTCACAATAGCAAAGGTAAGGAACCAACTTAAGTGTTCATTAACAATGAATAGTCCATCAAAAAAAAAAAATGAATGGGCAAAGAAAGTGTGGTACACATACACAAGAGAATGCTATTTGGTCATAAAAAAGAAAAAAACTGTCATTTGCACAACATGGATGGAAATGGAGATCATTGTATTAAATGTAACAAGCCAGGCACAGAATAACAAACATCATATATGGGAGCTTAAAAAGCTGATCTCCTGGAGGTAGAGAATTAGAATGATAGTCACCAGAGGCTGAAATGGATGTGGGAAAAGGGCTGGAGAGAGGTGGGATAATGAGTACAGACATACAGTTAGATAAAAGAATAAGTTCTGATGTTCGATGGCAGAGTAGAGTGACTATAGTTAGCGATGTATTGTGTATTTCAAAATAGCTAGAAGAGAGAACTTGAAATGTTTTCAACAGATAGAAATGATAAATGCTCGAGGTGATAAATACCCTAAGTACCCTGACTTGGTCATTACATATTCTATGCATGTAACAAAATATCACATGTACCCTATAAATATACACAAATATTATGTGTCAATAAAAAAACAATTTTCTAAGGAAAGCCAAATTAATGACAGATTCTCATTTATCTTGCCTAAAAATGTATAATAAACCTCTGAGGATACTTTATCTTCATTTCCTTTTCCTAAGCTTAGCTCATAAATCAATGATCTGCCACGACACATTCTTTTCCAGTTATTAGCCAGTGATGTAATTTGTGCACTGAAGCAAAAACTCCTGTCTGTGTGGATTCTCTTGTGCTTAAGTCACTGCCTCTATGATAGCAGGCTGACCACTAAAATAGAAATGTTTATCTAGGAAGGGAGTAAAAGTTTACCATTTAATTCAACATCAGGTAGATCTGATAGAATTGAATTCTGGGGGATATGAGACCTTCCCTACTAGGAAGGCCTTTCTGTGCCTGGTTACCATGCAGGACATGTTTCTGATATGACTCAGAGCGGGTCCACCTTGCACATTCACAAAGGATAGACCTTTATCTCTCTCATCTCCAGCTTGTGACCCCTCAACACTCATTGCTACTTCAAACAACACTGGCATGGGGTCCGTGCTCTGTGTGCACGATGACATATTTGCAATTCACCTGCATCCTTACCTTGACCTTGGCAACAGGACTAGGTGGTTGAGGTAAAGATTAATGAGACAATTATTTTTACAAGGACTATAAACAGCCTGACTCGGCTGTGTTAACAGCAGCCATGACATTTGCTGCTCCTTAGCGTTGAGATTTTGCTCCTTGAATTCTGAGCAGTGGAAAGCCAATGTAAAGTGTTCTTTAATGTAATCACTTATGACGGAAAAAAGTAAATGAAGTTATGTCTTGATATCATTACAACAAACACTATTAACATTGCAGTCTCCTGAAAAATCGGAGGGGAGCTTGGAAGCTCAGGACAAGGCCTTAGTTAGATGTTCACACAAACTATGTAAGGGCTTATAACCTCAGTTTCCTCATATGTAAAATGGAAATAATCATTCATTAGAAAGAAAGGACAAGTCTGTATTTAACATAAGAACAAGCTGCAGCCACTTTTGTAAAATTAGGAATTCAGATCGGTAGAGATAACTCTTTATTTAGTAGAATACCATAATAAGCTTCTTTGAGAATAAAAGGTGAAAAACTCTAAAGCGTTGTCTGGAAAGAGAAGGTTTTTTTAAAGAGAGATAAAGGAATTATTCTGCACATCAAAGTGAGAAAAAAAAGTTAAGCTCCAAATAAAGGGGTTGAGAATCATCAGAAGTGAGAGAAAGAAAAGATAGAGACTGGGTAGACAGCGAGAAGGCCCTTACAATATGGCAGCAGTTGAATAAGAAATTCCCTGTGGAGAAAAGTGCTTAGTAGATTTCTATGAACAAGGACATCTGAATGGAACTGGAAGTGGTTTTCTACCTGTGGTGTAATTACCTTCCATTTCCCCCAAAACATCAATAAAGTCTGCAACACACAACAGGGTATGAGTGGCGAATTGTCAGGAAGAAAAAAGGCTGCTAATAAGACAACAGGTAGGGAGGCACAAGCAATCCTGAGGACCAGGCAGCGTCCTGAGAGCAGATGACATCAGCATGACATGCTGACAAAGTGGCTGCAAACTTCCTTACAAGGCTCTGAAATAGAACTTATCACCTCCCTGACCCTAGCCCCAAGCTTGTCTCCCATGGAAGTTCATGGAACTATTAGGTCAGCCCACCTGCAACACATGGAAGGGAGACTTAAACCCTCTTTTTTTTTTTTTTGAGTTGGAGTCTCACTCCTTCACCCAGGCTGAAGTACAGTGGCACGCACGCTCACGACCACCCCAGTGCCGACCTGCTGGTCTCCAGCGATCCTTCTGCCTCAGCCTTCCAAGAAGCTGGAACTACAGATGCATGCTACCATGCCCGGCTATTTTTTATTTTGTTGTAGAGACGAGGTCTCACCAAGCTGCCCAGACTGATCTTGAACCTGCGGGCTCAGGCAATCCACTCGCTTCAGCCTCCCAAAGTGCTGGGATTACAGGCTAAGCCACCGAGCCCAGCAGACTTAAATCCTCTTATTTGGATATTCAAGTGGAAGGTGACTTCACAAGTCTGGAGGGTCTATGCATATCTGGGTTTCATAGCTATCCTGACCACCTTGCTGGGAATGGCAGTCTCCACCCACCATCTTCTGACGCCCTCTCAGAGGTCTAGGAATGAGCCTTAAGGCTGAAATTTGTTCTTACCAAGAGACAGAGTTCTTATAGCCTGTGTTGGGCTTATCATCTTGTGTGGAAATATCTTTCCCTGTTTCAGATTTGATGTGTGCCTCTTTGTTCTGCTTATGTGTCATATGACACCTAGCCAACCCCTCTGCTATATATGTTCCCTTTGGCCAGGGAAGGGGTCCATCTGCTGTAAGACTAGAGAGGTTCTTGCAGGTCAATGCGCCTTCATCGGCTATCAGAGGGATGGACCTACAGTTCCACAGGGAACTGACACCCTTCACTGAAGCTGCACTTGCTCTCTTCTCTACATGGGTAAAGCACATTACATCCAGGGCTTGACTGTATTGTGTTTTTCTTGGCGATTCCAGTACCAAGATGCAGTGAGCAGATGTGCTCAGACTTCACTCCTGATAACAGGCAACAGACACTACTCACACCACACAATTCAGAAATGCACCAGGGACCTTGTGAAATAAGAGATGTGTAAGTAATTAGCAAACTTTACAATAACATACAAAATAGGGTACTCATGGAATAACAAGTCGATTTCTACAACTCAATCTGTGACCCACTTCTTCCAAGTAAATGTAAAGCAATAACATTTAAGCTCACTGGGTTCATTTTCAAGAGCAATAAGTTATATCTTAAAGTTATTATGATCTTCAGATAAACTTACATGGGGCTTGAAATCAAATCTTATCAATCTAATAATAAGTATTTATTATTATGTGAGTGATACTTTGAAGGGATTAATATGAAAAAAGCACTAGTATGTGGTCACTGAACACAGAGATTGTAATGAAGAATTAAATCTACAGGAACTTAGAGAACAAGAAATGAGTCTATTAGATCTGAGTTTCAAGTGAGCCCTAGCACAAACTAACTGTAATCTTGAACAATCATTTAGGCTTTGGGGGCTTCTTGTTTTCAGCCATAAATTAATAAATATGTCAGTTTCATCTTAGCTTCCTCACAGCACTGTTACAAGGAGAGAAGGAGATAATACACACAAAAATCTTTCAAAACTATGACATACTCTGTAAAATAAGACATCACTGTGAAGAAATCTTCCTTGAGTTTTTATCTCTTTGCTATTTTATATTTGTTTGGTGTTAGGTGAACTCTATGCAGACGAGCATGAGGCTGCTCATCTGCATAAAACGTCTGGTCTCTTTAAAAATACTCAGTGAATAAATCATTCAGTCGGCATCCTCTAAGGGGGCTGGTTCTGCTCCCCTTCCATATGCTGGAGAACAGAAGGGCAGAGAGCAGCCAGGAGGGAGAAGTGATTTCAGCTCTGGATCACTCCAATTGTTTTTATGTGGGTAAGAACTGGAAAAGAATACAAAATACCGGAAAATATAACTGCACATCGGTTAGCATAGTGAGATTGCAGGTGTCTTCACTATCATTTTTATTTCTTCAATGTTTCCTTTTTTTATAGTTGTAATGGTCTTGTGCAATAAATAAAAATAAGAAAAGCAAAACTCCATCTATCCTTTATAAGGCTTTGCAGTTTGAGAACATTTTTGCATAGGACAATTTAATTTGCACTTCTTTGCTCTGTGAGGTTGAGAGGGTACTGTTCTTTGTTTTTGTTTTTGTTTTTTGTTTTTTGAACGGAATCTCACTCTGTCGTTGAGTCTGGAGTGCAGTGGCATGCTCACGGCCACCGCAGCCTCGACCTGCTGGGTTCAGGAGATCCTTCTGCCTCAACCTTCCAAGGAGCTGGAACTACAGGTATGTGCTACCACACCCAGCTAATTGTTTTTATTTATTGTAGAAACGAGGTCTCACCAAGTTGACCAGGCTAGTCTCAAACTCCTGGACTCAGGTAATCCTCTCGCCTCATCCTCCCAAAGTGCTGGGATTACAGGCTTGAGTCACTGCTTCCGGCTGAGAGGGCACTGCTGTTGAATCTATTTTACAGCTATGAAAACTGAAGCTTGAAGAGATAACATGAGCTTCAGAATCACTATATTCTTTCTGTTACCATGCTCCATCTCCCAGAAGAAAAGAGGAATGCTTAGTATCTTCAGGGAAAGCAATGAGTTCCTCGAAAGATTGTTCTAGAAAGAACCAAGATGAGGCTATGAATCAAAATGAGACCACTTTAGTTTCTGAAGGCGTGGGTGAGGATGGCCAGAGACAGTAAGATTGCACTGGTCTTGCCCGTGAGAAGCAATCCTTACAGATTCATGAATGCAAATGGGAGAAGCAGCCCCTTTCTCTCCATAGGAGATTCAAGCCCCAGTGCAAATAGAGATGGGAGGGGTAGATAGGAGCCAAATCTTTATTATAATGTAACGAATTTAAAATGGGTCTAGATTTTATAGAAGAGAGAACTGTCCAAGAGAAGTTACTACAAGCCAATAATATTGACGAGCAGCACCTTGAAGGAAGGCTGGTCTAAATGGCAGCTAAGTACCTTGTGTCCAGGCCTATAATGGGTTACAGGACTAGAACAACAGAAAGGCTGGGATGTTCTGAGAAACAAGACATGGGGTTAAGGCAGAGTTACAAATTGTCATCCAATAGACTAATGCCTACCCTTGGGAATACTATTTGGAGTTCCAAGAGTTATCATGGATGTTGTTATTTAAATGTGAATTCATTGCCAACATTTAATATTGTAGACTTTAACATAAAATCTAGATTTCTAGCTTCTCTTGAGAGTATCAAAAGTTCTACCTTCTTGGGCCCAGGATTTCTACATGACTGCAACTGGCTAGAGGTTCAGAGGGTAGCAGTACTTTCCTCTCCTTCCTGGGTACCCACAGCCCCTGGCCTCCATCTGCTTTATCTGGGTGGCCCTTTATATGCAATTAAGCGTGGGGATTCTATTCTAGTACTGAAGCAATGATTTGGAGGATGAGCCACGACCAACACAAGATAGCTCCGAGGTCCTAAGATGACAACAGTCAGCAAACTGACATTAGCTGTTGACACGTGTTGCTCAGACTCATTCTCTCAGCTCCTCCCTGACCCTCCTGCCTGGGACATCCAGACTTAAAAGTTGACCTCCTCTCTTCTTCCTGAGGAGGAACAGTTACCAAAACCTAGCCACAAGTCATGAGTGATGTTGGGACCAGGCCACGGGAGTGGTTACCAGGAAACTCCAAGCAGAAGTGATGGGCAGTCAGGGCTAAAAGCCATCATGAACAAATAAACAGACAAGAAGCAGCTGTGAGGGTTCAGCTGGGTGAGGTCTGGAGTAAATTCCCTCAACTTGTGGGATTATCACCAGCATGCCTTTTGAGATCTCTGCACCCCATTCACATGGGGACATTTCATCATTAAAGCAAAATGGAGGTCTCTGAATCTTGTGCCTAAGGATGGAGAGGGTGACGCCCCCAACAGGCCTGCTGGCTCCATCAGACCCAACTCCATGCTTGTCACTCTGAAGACCCTCCATCACATTTATTTAGGAAATGAATGATTAGATCAAGTCTGCATGCCGTGATAGGCTGCCAATAGGGTTAGGAACTGGCACAACTTCCAGGGAGGGCAACTGACCACAGCTGGAAAAATGCCAAAGAATATATCCCTCCACCCATCAGTCTTACTTCCTGGAATTTATTTTACTGATACACCTACATGAGTACCAAATGGCATGTACACAAGTTGATTCACTGCAGTTTTGTTTATACCAGAAAAAGACTGGAAATAATCCAGTGTTTCTCAAGAGAAGACAAAGATTGAAATACTACGTAGCTGCTTTTAAAAAAAAGAAAAAAAACATGGTATTCTTTATGAACAAATATGAAAAAAAACTAAAAAATTAAATGAAAAAACCAAGATACACAACAATATGTATAGTATATTACCTTTCCTATATGAAAGCAAAAAAAATAAACTTTTTTTCATATTTACTATATTTGTTTTTTAAAACTCTGGAAGGTCCCCCACATATACATTTTTAAAAAACAATAAAAATGGTTGTTTGTGGCAACAGTGGGGACATGGGATGAATAGGGCCCCAGTGGGAGAAGACCTTTCACATCTGCCTTTATTGTTTGGTGTTTAGAACCACATGGGTGCGTTATGACCTAAAACACAAATATATTTCTTTTTAAATGTTGAGGTGGGAGGTGGAGGCATTGGTGGGTCTGAGCCCTAAAAATAGCATGGACAGAGGTAGAGGGCACCCAGTGGGACCTGACAATACAGGGCTACTGTGTCTTCTTGAGACCTTATGGTTCTCACATGGAAACCCAAGGGAAGGTGCTGCTTCTAAGTCTCAGCATCAGTCCACTTGGAGGTGGACAAAAGCCAGCTAGAGAGAGAGGCCTCCTTGGAAACCAACCCTCCCAGCACTCTGATCTTGGATATTTAGCCTCTAGAACTGTGAGAAGATGAATATCTGTTGTTTAAGCCCTCCACCCCCTCCCTCCGCCAGGTCTGTGGGATTTGTTTTGGCATCCTGAGCTGAGTAATGCACCCCTAGCGTCATCTTGGACCATTGCTGGGTGTGCTGTTCCAGCACCAGCAGCACGAGACAGCTTTGTGTGCTTCCCCTGGTGTGGCATGCAGGACCCCAGAGGTTGCCACCTGTCCCGGCAAGGAACTTAGAGGTACTGCAAACCCAACAGTGCAGCAGAAGCCTGGAGGCCCTAAAGATAGGGGGAAGCTCTGAAACTGAATTCAAAAGTGGGAGCCAATGTCTGCAGCAGTGAATACTAGCACATCAAATCATCTGGACATCTCATTGGTTCTTACATCAATTTTACACAGACCAGTCCTGCTTCATTGTACCAGCAGCTGGGAGTCCCCAGAGGTTGCAGTGTGGATGCCAGAACCCCAGTCTTCCCTCCACTGCTCTGAGCACTTAAGCTGCATCCCTCTCTCCACACACCCAGAGGCCACTTTTTTCAGGAGAAGGGAAGGAGGCAGGGAGTGGCAGAAATAGGAAAGGCAGCGTCTATCCCAAAGAAACAAAATTATATTAATTAGAGAATGTATTCAACTTATTGACTCAGGCTAAGATTCCAAGTTGGACTATATAAAGTTCCTTTGGAGGCTCTCCACCTTCCAGAAGAATGGGTCTTATGAACTCAATCGTGCCAAAAAGAAAAAAACAAACAACCCCATTCCAAAGTGGGCAAAAGATATGAATAAACACTTCTCAAGAGAAAACATATGAGCAGCCAACAGATACATGAAAAAATTCTCAGCCTCACTAGTTATCAAAGAAATGCAAATTAAAACCACACTGAGATACCACCTTAACTCCGGTCAGGATGGCCATCATCACTAACTCATAAAACAACAGATGCTGGCGAGGATGCAGCAAAAAATAAAGACTTCTACACTGTTGATGGGAGTGTAAACTAATATAACCTCTATGGAAAACAGTTTGGCGACTCCTAAAAGATCTAAAAATCGACCTTCTATATGACCCTGCAAGCCCCCTACTGGGACTACACCTGGAGGAACTCAAATCACTCTATGAAAAAGATACCTGCACACATATGTTTCTCGCAGCATTGTTCACAATAGCAAGAACATGGAGCCACCCGTGCTGCCCATCAAAAGAGGACTGGATAAAACAAATGTGTTGCATATACACAATGGAATATTACTCAGCCATAAAGAAGGACAAAATCATGAACTTCACAGCAACCAGGATGGACTTAGAATCTACAGTACTGAGTGGCCTACCACAGCAACAAAGAACTGAGTATCACATGTTCTCACTTATAAGCACACCTTGAACAATTATCGTAATACTATAAGAAAAGGATTGGTAGTAGTAGGAAACTGCCGGGGGAGGGCAGGATTGGCAGTAGTGGGAATCTGTCGGGAGAGTGGGGGAACAGACCGCATCAACAAGGGTACATGCATAACGAACATTTGTATACCTAACCCTGAATTGTAACCCACATCTTTAAAATAAAATAAAAAAGAATGGGTCTTATAAAGGAAATCATATCAGTAACAGGCAAAATAAGAAAAACACATTTCCCAGCACATCTGAGCAATCCAAAGTAATCCACTAGCTCTCTTTCTGAGCACATATATCTACATGTACAAGAGGGAACCAGAATTATTTTTCAGAAGGTGGGCTCCTTGCAGTACAGGCTTTCTCCAGTAGGTAAGGGTCCTAGGAAATCATTGGCATCAGCGTATCAGCTAGCATTGTTGCCAGAGACTGACTGTGTTTGGCTTCAGTGAATTTTGGAGTGAGGGAGGATTCTTTCAAAGTGTTTGCCTAATTCATGACGGGTGATTTATGAATGCACCTGCCCACAACTCACTGAGTGTTCAGCAGTTTTTCACCAAAAACAGCACGGCCCTTGTACCCAACCCTCCCCATTCACCCAATCAATCTCACCCTGAGCGCCTTTTTTGTTTGTTTGTTTGTTTGTTTGTTTCCTGGGATGAAAAAAGTCCTCAAAGGGAATGTTTTGCCAATGTAGAAGAGGTGGGGGAAAAAAGGCAGAAGCACTGAAAGGCATCAAAATTGATTGAGTTCAAAAACTGTTTTGAGCAGTGGAAAAAGCATCTCAATAGGTGTGCTTCATCAAACAGAGAGTACTTTGAAGGTGACTGAAATTTAAACATATAAAAACAAATGTACAATTTTTATAAATAAATTCTGGGTCTTTGGGGGGTCCTTCATATTGTATACATACATATATTTTATATAAGACTGTCTAGTGCCTTAGAGCCAAGTTAGCCATTCAAAGGAAGAATTCAATGCTGCCTAAATTTTAGAAGAATTTCTTCCTGATTTAGAATTGCCCAGAGAAGCCTCTGATAGCACTTTTCCATCTATACCCAAGGCATTTACCACCTGCTCATATGCCCTGATGGAATCCAGTGCTAGGATGCCACTTACCCCCCTAACCTGGCAAAGCTTCTTCCCTCATCTCTCTCCCCTTCCTGCCTCTTCAACGTGGAAAATCTCACTCCCTTGGGGCTCCACTACCCATACACTAAGGACAAAAGAATGAAATCATTTATCTTATGATTTACCTTTCCCACAGACCTCTACACTATTACTAGATGCAGAGAAAATGAAGGCTTATTGAACCTCACTGCAGGTCAAAGACAACAGAGAGGAGAAAACAGATTGGATGGACAGCTTAGATCACCATTCCGCCATTTGGTTTTGCTTTTGCTTTTTCAAAACAACTGCATGTAGTTCACAGCTGAGAAGCAATTCAAAACAAAACAAAACATAAATGTCTTTTTAAAATAGGTCTTTGCCAGCAATAAACAATCACAAGTATATATGGGTCCCTATGCCTAATGCAGGAGGGAGACAATCCCAGGGCACCAAGTCTGGCCTGGGTAGGAACTGCCCCAGGTCAGACCTCCACCCGTGTGTGTGCCAAAAAGGTTGGCTCCTGGAAGCACAATGGAAAAGTCACAAGGTTCTAGAAGCCAGAGAGCGTTTCCAATGTGGGAAATGCATGGGAAAATCAAAGCCAGGAGACATCAGTAAGAGAAATAAGAAGCAAGCAAGCACAGGGTTTCTAGAAAGCAAGTGGGAATGGAGTTGAAGTGAGGATGGATGAGGGAACAGAGCAGGTCAAGGTGAACTAGGATGGATTTCACAAGCCCTGGTTCATGGTCTTTCTGCTTTGTTATTGCCTGGGTTGGTTCATCTCCCTGTGCTGGGACAGCACCTTCCAGTGGCTCGATGGCACCACAGACTTACAGCCTAAGGAGGACACCAACACTGACCTGTGGGGTGAAAGTTAGCTATGCAGGGCAGTGTACACAGAGTACCTGGACAGGGACACAGATGGTGACTTACAGGTCACTAGAAGAAGTGTGGGGCATTGTTGCAGAGAGTCCAGGGAAGACTCTGTGACCAGACATACAGGCTTAGGTGGAGCTGGAAGGACTGGAAAGATGGAAGTCAGTGGGTTCATTATAACACTCCTTCTCATGACCCAGAGAGAACATGAGGTTCTGCTACATGTCCTCAGCCAAGCTCAGAACACCTTGGTCCTCTGACATCTCTCCCATAGAATGGTCCAAACTTGCTTGTCCAATAAGGTAGTCACTAGCTACGTGGGCAACTGAAATTGAAGTTCATTAAAATTAAATTAAAGTAAAAGCCCAGTTTCACATGTGGCTAGCTGCTACATTTTAGACAGCACAGACAGTGGGCATTTCCCTTGGCACAGAAAGTATAAATGGACAAAACAGATCCAAACAAAATGTTTAGTTGTCAATGGCCATCCAGGAACTGTCATCTTGGGCTCAGAGTATATTGAAACACTGAGTTGAGGAAATACAAAAGTAATATTAATTTTTTAAATCCTAAAGTAAATATTTTTAATTTCTAAATAATAACCTAAAGGAATAGCCCAAGAAATTTCAAGTCCAGAACTCATGTGTTCACAAATTCAGGTAGCACCTCATTTCCTAAAGACTTCCATTGATTATCCTTGATTCTTTTCTATTAATGTGTATGACAAATATGGAAAAAATTATGCTCTGGATGATTTACAGGAAACACAAAAATAGCTTCCCACTCACCAAGGAAATTGTGAATATTTATGCTTTTTTTGTCTCCGCCCACACAGTTACTTTGTGTAGAGAACACAGCTGTTCATTTGTAAATGATTCCTGATGTTTGGGTGACCTCTGGGGTGGTCTGCAGACATCTTCCCCATTAGCAATCCTAAATATTTTGATAGATATCTGAGTGGGTTCATTCTTAAAGCAGGCAGGACCATTCTACAGCCCCAAATAAAGACGTACAATGTACCTGTCATATTGAGCATCCATAAATCAGCCAAGAAGGTTTCAAAACTTCCACCTTGGGGTTGGCAAACTATGTGATGAGGATGACAAATGACCACATGACTACTCAGAAAGCCACCTGCAGTTCATCAGCAGTATCAGAACTCACCCCTTCAAAGAGCAGCTCTGTTGACCTGAGATCAAAGAAGGTAAGGCAGAGGAAGAAATACAGACAAATCTTTCACTCCATTGTCTGCTGACTTCCTAAAATGACACACACACAATAATAACTTACTCAATGACATCGTGGCAATATATTATGTCCTCAGTTACTTTACGGGACTTTCCTGCAGTCCTTCAATCATTAGCTCTCTGACTAGTATGCAGTTCTTCTACAAGTGAAATGATTTATCTTTTCCAATATGATTCTTTCCCCTTGTCATGCACATGCAAAATAATGATTGATTCTGAACTCGAGGGTCCAGGTTAGCTGGGTCTCTTTGATGCAACTCCCAAGTGAAAAACAGTAAAATATGAGAGGTACTCACTTGGAATAAGCTACCCCTTATAAATTACATAGCAAGTGCCTGGTACTATACTGAACCCTCTTCATATGTGTCCTCATTTAATCTCATAACAAACTGATGAGACGGTGCCACCATCATCCACATTTGGAGGAGGAAGGAACTGAGGGACAGAGGAGTGAAGTCACACAGCGGCAGAGCTAAAATTCCTGGTCTCGTGCCTACCAAACTGTACTGATTTCAGTGAAGCTGGGTAATATTCTTTTCCCAAAGCAGAAAGGAGGGAAAACGATTTTTAAAAAAAACTAAGTCGGAGCTCCGAGGGAGGCATCTGAGAGTTTATTCTTCACATTTCAGTAGGGATGAGGCCCACTAGAGTTTTTCCTATCCTTATGTAATTTATCAGTTTATTCACCTTTTGATTAACTAGTTTCTTTTTCTCCATGGCATAGAAAAACCCAAAGGGATTTTTATATTGTTTTAAAGACAACAGGATGGGAGAGAAAAAAAATGTTGCGCTCTCTACTGCAATTTCATAAAGGGAGGCTGGGTCGTGTGCCAGGGGCCCACAGGTGAAGAGTAGGAAGAGTAGGAAGGAGTGAACCCCTAGAAAGTTCTGTGGGATCAGAAAAGCTCTGTAGACTCTTGCTTCCTCTGGGCAGAGTGGGGAACATAGTGCCAGTGTCTTATAGATCAAATCAACTTTAGCTGGTTGATCTCCTCAGCTATATTGATGCCTGCAATGCCACTCTGAGGGTTTTCCATTGAGTATAAGACTTAATTTCCTATTATAATGAATATGTGTTAAGTAGGGTAATGCAATTTCAGGCCAGGAATAGTAAAGGAGCTATCAGGTACATCCGCAAATAGAAAGATCTAGAATAAAACAAGCTTGAGTAGAAATTTGGCTCTACCACTTTACTAATCTATGATTTGAGGCAAGTTATTTGGTCTTTTGGAGCTTCAACATTCTCATCTGTTACTTCAACATTCAGCATTTTATTTTGAGAATTAATGAACTAATGTGTGGAAAATTCCACACAGTTGCTCCTTTTGTTTTGTTATCAACACTTCAACATTTTATTTTGAGAATTAATGAACTAACGTGTGGAAAATTCCACATAGTTGCTCCTTTTGTTTTGGCAGGAGAAGACATATGCATTCATTGAAAACCTACTACATGCCATGCTTTCACAAAAGATTTCTTTAATTTTCACAGCAACCCGTTTTACTAGGAAGAATGGAGGATTTGAGAGATTCAAGAGGTTGAAAAATTTTCCTGGCCAGATAATGGCGGGCGCCGTGGATGATGCATGATCGCTTTTTCAGGCTGGCGTCCGTGCGGCCCTGGAGACCTGGCCAGCCTTGCAGATCGCTGTGGAGAATAGCTTCGGGGGCATGCACAGCCAGAAGAAGGCCGAGTGGCTGGGGGGTGCAGTGGAGGAGTACTTCATCCGCAGTGCCAACCTGGAGCTAGATGAGGTCGAGGACTTCCTCGGGGAGCTGATGACCAAGGAGTTTGACACTGTTGTGGAGGATGGGAGTCTGCCCCAGGTGAGCCAGCAGCTGCAGACCATGTTCCACTACTTTCAGAGGGGTGATAGGATAGAACTGCTCTGAAGGAGATGGTCTTCCACATCACTCAAAGAAAGTACCAGGTCACAGCCACTACACTTAGGACAGCCAGACAGACTGATGAGGTTGAAGATGATGCAGACAGCGTGGAAGAGATGGAGGTCACAGCTACGAATGATGGAGCTGCTGCAGATGGGACCTGCCCTCAGCCTGAACCCTCTGGTCCAGATGCCCAGACTATTAAGGAAGAGGATATAGCGGAGGGTGGCTGGACCATTGTCCGAAGAAAGAAATGAGTGGGGCTGGGAATGGTTTGGGCCCTTATTTGCTAGTTTTGAGACTTGTTTGTAGGAGCCTTTTTGGAGGGTTAAAGACCTCTGGACTGGTTACCCTGTCCCCATCCTCTTTCCTGTTCCCCTGTCCAGCTCTTCAGGGGAACAAAAACCCTAGTTTTTGGTCTCGGGGGTGGTGAGACTTGGTCCACCAAGTTACCATCTGAATGATGAGGCTGGGTCTCTCAGCAGTGTCTCTTGGGTGTAGTCTCTGTGCAGAGGGGGATAGGTGAGTGTGGGTATAGCTGGAGGAGTACCTAGATGCTGGTTAACAATGGGCAGGTGGATTTGTGGTGGGAAAAGGCCAGTAGTAAAACCAGCATTCAGTGCTGAGGGGCTGGCTGGGTTAGGAATGGTGAGATAAGCATGCAGATGCGAGATAATAGTTGAAGATATGAATGAAAGTGGCTGTGGAGCTCTTCCTTATCCCACCCCACCAGACACACACACAGTAACTTTGTACCCTGCCCAGAACTTGGAACCTTTCAGGAATGCTTGCTTCCTGCAGCCCAGTCTCCACTCCTGGGTTTCCTCAGGAATTCTTAGACCTTGGCGAGGTGGTGAGCTTGGGAGAGCTGGGCTTTATTTTCTGTCTCCTACAATGTATTTCCTCCTTTATCCCAGCCCCATTTAAGTCCAGGGATGAGGCTTAAGATGCCAATAAATAATGCTTCGTTGTTTAATCTGAAAAAAAAAAAATTTCCCCTAAAATCATACAGCTAGTCGGGGTGGAATCAAAATTCAAACTCATATGTTCACTTCCAGTTGAGCATATAAACTTTAGCATATAAACCCTCAAACAGGAAAAAAGTAAAGGAAGAGTATGATCCTTGCCACTGGTCTCCTCAAACATCTCCACACATGTGACCATATTCCCCAACTACAAGGAAAACTGATTCTACTGTAGAAAGTAGGATAAGTTTCCTTTTTCATGCTGCAGACTCGATGACCTCTTGAGTTTCTCTGCATTTCACAGAACCTCTGACTCCTGGCCAGACGGGAAGTATTGATTACATTATTACAGGATAACAAGCAGATCCATTGGGCAAGCACCAGAACTAATTGTCCTGGTTTGCTATAGATTCAAGTTTTTCTGGCTGAGCAACTTGTAAATTGAATTAAACCAAAGATGTGTGACATTTCTGGCTTTCATTTCTGGCTTCCTTGAGTCTTGGGCGTTGGCATTTTCCTTGAGATCCTTCTCTGAGCATTCTGGTCATGAACCAAAGAGATGAAATGCCCGGTGCACAATGACCTTTCCTACTAACCTAAGGGATGAGGGCACCAGCAGGTAGGAGACGGTGAAAGAAGAGAGTTAATATTCATTTGATGCCAACCATATGTTAGGCAACACACTGGGTACTTTACATGCTTTCTCTTGCCACCTGCAGACATTTTTTTTTTTTTAGTTGGAGTCTCACTCTGTCACCCAGGCTGGAGGGCAGTGGGATACTCCCAGCCACCGCAGCCTTGACCTGCTGGGCTCAGGCGATCCTTTCGCTTCAGTCTTCCAAGTAGCTGGAACTACAGGCACATGCCACCATGCCCAGCTATAAATATACATGTTTTTTTTTGAGTTGGAGTCTCACTCCATCACCCAGGCTGGAGTGCAGTGGCACACTCATGGCCACCTTAGCGTCAACCCACTAGGCACCGGTGATCCTTCCACCTCAGCCTTCCAAGTAGCCGGAACTACAGGCGTGCACTACCATGGCCAGATAATTTTTGATTTATTGCAGAGACGAGGTCTCGCCAAGTTGCCCAGACTCGTCTTAAAACTGCGAGCTCAAGCAATCCACTCACCTCGGCCTCGCAAAGTGCTGGGATTACAGGCTGAGCCACCAAGCCCTGCCACCATTTTTATCCCTTTTACACAGTAATCTGGGACTCTGTAAGCTGGGATATAGTAAGCTGGGACACTAGTATTTCTTACTTAGTCTTTGCTCTTGTCAAATGAGCCCAACATTGTCAAATACAAAAGGGACTCAAAATGACTGTTAGCTGGGATTTATACAGGTCTGACAATCTGGCAAGGTAAGGCTGCCAGAAGCCTTTTTTGCAAAGAATTTGAGAAACTTCCTAGGAAATAATTCATGCTAAGGGGGTTGAAGGAGATCAGGCACATGTTTGTTAAGTAACTAATATCCTTATCCACCTCGCTCTGACTAAAAGAACCCACATCCACATATGGGTAGAGGTATCAATGTGCTTACCTGAACATTTGTTTCCCCAGCCTTCCTTGAAGGTAGGAGTGATCACATTACTGAGTTCTAGCCAGTAAGATGGACATCATAGCCGGGCTCGGTGGCTCAGCCTGTAATCCCGCGCCTTTGGGAGGCTGAGGTGAGTGGATTGCCTGAGCCCGCGGGTTCGAGACCTGCCTGGGCAACTTGGTGAGACCTCATCTCTACAATTAAAAAAAAAAATCAGCTGGGCATGGTAGCATGTGCCTATAATTCCGGCTACTCGCAAGGCTGAGGCAGAAGGATCGCCGGAGCCCAGCAGGTCGAGGCTGCGGTGGCCAGGAGCAGCCACTGCACTCCAGTCTGGGCGACAGAGTGAGACTCCAACTCAAAAAAAAAAAATAGCAAAAACATGGAACCGACCATGCTGCCCATCAAAAGAAGACTGGATTTTTTAAAATGTGGTACATATACACCATGGAATATTATGCAGACATAAAGAAGGACAAAATTATGAACTTTCAGTAACTTCGATGGACTTAGAGGCTATAATACTGAGTGATCTATCACAGAAACAAAGAACCGAGTACCACATGTTCTCTCACTCATAAGCAGACCTTGAACAACTATCATAATACTATAAGAAAGGGATTGGCAGTAGTGGAAAACTGCCAGGTGAGGGCAGGGATGGGATTGGCAGTAGTGGGAAACTGCCGAGGGGAGGAGCATACCTCATCGACAAGGGTACCTGCATAATGAACATTTGTATACCAATCCCTGAATTGTACACCACATATTTACAATTAAAAATAATTTTTTAAAAAAGACATGAACAGGAATCTGGGAGGATTTCCACCTTCCAAATTAAAGGCAAGAGATGGAAGTGGCTCAACTTTCTCTTCTGTATCTTCATTCTGCCTTAAATATTGGTGTGATGTCTGGAGTAGCAGCAGCCACCTTATGACCATGAGGCAACAGTATGAAGGAAAAGGACCAAGCAAGAGTGAAGGGATGGCAGAGAAGTTGGCCAGACATTACTGCTTCCCTCATCTGCACCAACAACCACCTACAGATTCCTTATTACATGACAAAATCAATAAATCCTCTTTGGTTGAAGCTCCCATTACTGGGTGTTTCTATCAGAAAATTCCAAGAAAGAGACATCATACAGTAGTAGTGGCAGAAATAGGCTTTTTGGGGATCCCATGTAAGACATTACTAGATCTTGTTGTCTTATATCAGGAGATAGAAGCTAAATGTTGCATTGTCTATTAATGATTCCATACTTCCTCCTAGGCCAGGAAGAACAATGAATCGGACTATCACCCAATGACAACTGCATGCCTGCCATGTGCAAGGAGGCTAGTTAGTGGTCTAGTTGATTGCAAAGAAATCAAAGACTAGAAGGCATAGCAGCCCCCCAAAATTTTACACATGTGTTTGTTCAAACATGGTTGATAATGCAAAGCAACAAATGCAGGAAACTAGCACTGGTCATTCAGAAAAACAAATACAAGTGAACACCAAGCTTATCAAGGAAGAATCTGCGAAGAAAGAATGAGCATTTGGAATCTGAAAATAAATAATTCCTTGCTAGGAAAATAACATTCCTCTACAAGTCAAAACTTTCTCTTGCAATTTCTACATTCCCAATATCTCCAAGTCAGGAGTGCAAAGGCCATATTTGACTTTCCAAAATTTACCTGCTCCTTGAGTTTGGCTCAAGGGAGAGCAGACAGGAATGCTCCATTTGGACTCTGCAAAGACAGAGCTAACCACCATGAGTAGGCTGAAACCCTCCCTCCAGGTCAGGTACAAAGGTCATACAAGGAACACACACAGAGCCTGTTCACAGGCCTCCTGTTCTCCTCTGATGTGATAAAATAAACTGCTGCCTTGGAAGGAGAGAGGTGGACTGTGACTTAAAGAGCAGATGGTGTCAAGGAGGACGCTTTGTTTTCTTAAGATGGAGGAGACACAGGCATGTTTCCCTGCTGAGGGAAAGTCCCTGCTCAAGAGCTAGATGTGTCTACACAAAAGGGAGACTTGATTGGAGCAGGAAGACCAAAGAGGCTAAAGATGCCACCCAGAGCACAGAAAAGGAGGACTGGTCTCAGACAGAGGAAGAAATGCCTGAGTAACTCACCTCGAGCAGGAGAGCATCTCGGGTTGGCCCAGCCTGACTCAGGGGTCAATAGCAGAGGCCAAATCCCTGGTCACCAATTCTAAGCTGGATGAACTTGGACTCCATTTCTTCATCCAAAAAATAAGAATTGCATACTTCCATCCCAGAATGTCTTAAAGACTATATAAAATAATGTATACAAAGGGCTTAGCCTGTGCCAACCTAAGTAACAAACAGAGAGGCTCTCTAAAAGAAAGATATTAGCCGGGCTCGGTGGCTCAGCCTGTAATCCCGCGCCTTTGGGAGACTGAGGTGAG
>NW_007245793.1:45540-70635 GCF_000164805.1 Carlito syrichta | reverse complement strand
TGCACTCCAGTCTGGGCGATAGAGTGAGACTCCAACTCAAAAAGGAAAAAAAAAAAAAAGAAGGATATTTATTCAGGAATAGGGCATTGCAGTGAGAATATCCATGCATAGTAAACTATATGTGTTTCCAGGAGGTAAATGAAGACAGAGGTTTTTAAAGGAAAAAAAATAAAAATAATGGAAAAAGATGAGGAGGATTACATAATTGGGTTGAAATAATTATCCTTGAGTACAAAGATCAATAACAAAATGACCCCAAAGTTGGACAGGCAGTTACTGGCTAGATGTCCTTGCAGAAGTGTTTTTTGTGTACAGTTGTGAGGGACTTTGTGCAAGATTGTGATTTTTACAATCTTCTGTGATAATTTTTGTTATGAGGCACACAAGCCTGAGAACTCTCTCTACATGGCCCTCCCTGGCTCTATTTGTCAGGATTTTCTCAACACTAGTGACTCCACTTTGATTCTGACAACTTTCATACTTAATAGGCAAGAGTCTAACATAAACCCTAAGATATGTGTATTGTGTCATACACAGTAGTGATTTAAAACAATGAGGTAGGTCTTTATGTACAAGCATAAAAGATCTACAAGATTACTTTGGAGTATTCTAAACAGGAAATTGCAAAGTAAAACATATAATCATATACCAATTAAATTTTAAAATCCACATAATTGCAGTGAATTGAAAACAACGACATATGTATAAAACCCTGAGCTCATCATGACATAAAAAGGAATCTAATAAGATAAGAAAACTATCAAGGATACTAGGGAACCAACTCATTATTTTGAAAACAGGTAAACAAAAGATAAAAACAAACATTTCATTTTCTAATTCTCTATACAAACAATACCTCCAACAACCAAACAGTTGATAAGGGGAAGCTTCTCAGCATATTCCAGTTAATAAAGAAGAAGCAATGGAATTTGAATATCACCATCTAGCAACATTCAATGAATTAATAGATCTTAGTACTGAGGTCAATGGGTAGCAATATCATAAAAAGAAGGACAGTTGGAAATTAGGCACCTGCTGATAGAAGAACACAACATTTTCTATGAAGAAATCTTACCAAATAATCTGGTCCTGTCTTTAGAGGTAACCACCGATTTACAAGAAAACAAAGACAGAACTTGTTTTAAATAATGAGCTGGTTCTCTAGCATCCTTAGAAGTTTTATCTTATCAGATTTCTTTTTGTATCATGATGAGCTCAGGGATTTAAACACATAACATGTTTCTCAATCCATAGCAGCTAAATGAATTTGTAAATGTAAATGGTATAAGACTATATGCTTTACTTTGTCATTTCCTGTTTAAAAGATTCTCCAAGGAAATATAGACGAGGAAAACTCTTGACATCAACAACTTTGTTTCTCAAAAACAAAACAAACCCAAACAGACTGCAATAGGAAAGAAAAGAAGAGATGCCACCTAGAAATTAAAAAGAGGTTTAAAAAATTATTCTCCTTGAAATGCACGAAACACACTTGGATCTTGATTCAAACAAGCAAACTATTAAAAGAAATAGTGAAACACTGGAGAAATTGTAATACAATCTGTTGACAACAATACCCAACTGTGTAAAATATTTTAAAAAGCTTATTCTGAGCCAAATGTGAGTAACCTAGGCCTATGGCACAATTCCAAAAGGTGGTGAAAACATATGTTCAAAATGATTAAATTACAGCTTGGTTTTACACATTTGTAGGGAGACAGAAGTTACAGGCAAAAGATAAATTAATACACATGAGGTTTACATTGGTTGGTCCCAGAAAGCTGGGACATCCCCAAGCAGGGGCTTACATGTCATAGGCGGATTCATACGTTCTGGAAAAATCTAGTAAAAAAGTGAGGAAAGAAAGATAGGAAAGTAGGCAAAATCAGGCAAAGGTGCAATTTGAGGCAAATTCCCAGCCTCAGCCTGATCCTGTAGGAAGTTCTGGAGTGAAAATTATAGCGTTATCTTACCTTGAGGCAAAGAATTTGCCTTTTGTAGACAAGCACCAATCCCTGGCTATGGGAGAAAGGTGAGATAAGGAGTCACTTCCAGTTCCTGGTGGGTATTCTATAGCTCCTCTCCAAGGAGAGCACAGTCTTAATTTAAATATGGGAAGACTAGCAATTTCCCCAAAGCCTAGGGCCCTTAATGCAAATCAGCCCTGGAGCAGGCCAGAAGTAGCCTCTGCTCCCTGAAGCACTATGCAAATCTGAAGCTGAAAGTGACATTTCTTTAAGCATATCCTAATGGAAATCTTTCTAAAACATTTTATATCCCAGAACTAAGGTTACTGAAGAAAGTATACTGAATACAATTTAAACTTTTCTATCTGACTTAAGGTGACCTAAAAAATGTTTCATAGATTACAAAGTCCAGAGAATGCTATAGGAGATACGCAAAGAGGATTCTCTGGTCAAGTACATCTGGGAAAAGAGGACTCACCCAAAGTTAAGCAGGTGCTTTTACGACAGGACATCTCAGAGCTGATAAAGAGCAGTATATGATCTTCAAGAATCAAAGATTTCCCAAACCAATATTGTATGTCATTGATTCTAAAATCCACACTTACTTTCCCATTTTAGCATCTCTAAAATCCAGATGTATCTTATAATGCATCTGATAAAACAGAATAACTATAAAATTTCATGTCCCAAGTTCGAGTCCATCCTAAACAAACTTAGTAGGAACAGAAAAGGAATGACAGCTGAAGACCTACTAGTACCTCACATCAGGCTCAATTTTCAAAGTGGCTTTCACCAGATTCATAGGCACTATTCTCCTCTTTCCACTATAAGAAATTTGAAGTTTGCCTGATCTGTTGGGAAAGCCTAAGCATCATGCCTGCCTTAGTCCAGCAACTACCACCTGCCTAGGAAATGGGCTTCTCCTGCCCAGAGGATCCTGCTGGAACACACCCCTTGGCCTGAGCCCATGGTCCATCCACAGGGCTTCAGGCGGCGCCCGTGTGGTTTAGAACTTAATACCAAAGTGTTCCAGAGGTTTTGGCTTCTGCCACTGGGTCAACTGTCCCTTTTCCTTCCAGATACCTTTTGTCATGCTTCACAATGCATTGTTTGGATGCTACGAGCTAAGTCACATAGACAAGGCTGCTAGGATAGAGGGTAACCTGTGAATTGATAAATTCTGAATCAAGGTCTGAGGTCATTCTGAGGGTTCTAGATTTGTCTGGGCCTCATGGAATGGTGAGTAGGATGACAGGGGCAGGGCTGGTGGGGCAGGGGCCAGGAGATCTGATCTCACTGTCAGGTTGGACCCTGAGAGGATGTCTCTTAGTCATCATGTAAAGGGGTGTCACGAAGTCGGTCTCAATTTGGCAGACACTCCTGTTTAAGAAGCTCCTACCAAGGGGTGGGTCTCAGTGGTAAGAAAATCCAGGCAGTAGGGGATCCCTGAGGTCTTTGTGAGAGGAGTAGCAGGTTCTGAGTGGTCAGCAGTCCAACATCCACTCACAGCTGAAGATCCAGGGAGGAGAGTGTAAGGAGCCCAGGCAGGGTAGGCACAGAGGATGGCCCTGCAGGGTATGGGGCTAAATAGGAGAGGCAGAGGCCACAGCTTGCGATTTGGGCCAGCTCAGCTGTTGCTCTGTGAGAATCACACAAGATTCAACATCTCCTCCACAAGAAGGCAGAGAGCTCAAAGGCCCACAGGGGCTGGGCTAATCCCCCAGGCATCAGGCAGGGGTCAGACGACAGGGAACAGCTGAGAGAGTGAGCCCAGCATCCACCACTCACCCCCAAGGCTTGCCATGCTGAATCTCTTCTTGACCAAACACAACCACTCTGGGGGCCAGCACCACCTGAGGCTGGCAGATGCCAGAAACAAGTGCCCAGGTGAGCACCTCAAGGTGGCACAGGAGCAAGCTTCAGCCCTCACTCAGGCCCTCCTCTGCGCCGATCGGAGCCAGCCTGAGGCTGATTTCAGTGACAGGGGCACATCGCTGCTTAGAGCTCTCCAGGAGCACAACCTGGCCTGGGCCACCACACACTGTGGCATCCCCAAGACTGGGTAGCTGATGACTGAGAGCTGCATGTCTCACAGTTCCCTTTCAGCCAAACACCCATCCCTCACATGCTCAGCCAGAGGCTGGCCTGAGACTCTCTGATCTCTATTTCAGTTTTGAGTTTCATTGCAGAATTGTCTTCCCTGGGGTGATACTGGAGTTGAAGTGACAAGGAGGAAGATGGGATGAGATAGACAGTTGATCGAGTCACTTGACCCTCCTCTGACACTGCAGAACTCCCTTCAAAGAAACTGTGTTCAATCTCTTTTCTACCCTTCCGCTCCACTGAAAGAAAGCACACAGACATATATCTTCACTCACTCCTCCATCCAGGCAGCTGGGAAGATGCAACATCCTCACTTGCCCCCAGCTTGTGGGAACCCTCCCTTATCTCACTTCCCGAGTGGCCGTTACACTGTTATACCCCTCACCACGGGTGCCAGCTCTTCAGTGAGAGCCCACCTGGTACACAAGCCTACTGTGTGCACACTCACTGTTAGGAGATAGACTTTGTTTAACATGTACTCTGGTCTAAGTATGTTACAAACGTTAACACATTTAATACTTGTTATAATTCTATGAGGTAGGTACTTTAACTATCCCCATTTTACAAATGAGAAAATTAAAGCAGAGAGAAGTAAAGCAATTTGCCCAAATTTCCACAGGAGCCAAATCTTACATGCTGTGGGTCTCCTTTAATTATCAGCCAAATCGAAAACTCACTGACTGTGTGTGTGTGTGTGTGTGTGTGTGTGTGTGTGTGTGTGTGTGTGTGTGTGAGAGAGAGAGAGAGAGAGAGAGAGAGAGAAAGAGAGAGAAAGAGAGAAGAGAGAGAGAGAACTCACATACGGGGTGCATATAACTGTTATTTATTACAAACAGAACTTCAGTTGTGTGTGTGGAGCTTCTCATTGGGAAGCAGTGCTCAAAGGTACCCCAGATCTCTTCTTGGGGTCTTGCCGGTTTAATGAGGGGTCTATATGGCTTGAGTAGGAGTTTCTAAAGGAAAGAGGCAGACCAGGTAACATCTTGAAGACCCTCTAAATAGATATTTATTGAGAGTGCTGAGTATCAAGTGGCACAGTGTGCACTTTGGCTATATTACTTTATCTAATCCCTCAACAATCCTGTGATGCAAGTTTGTATTATACCCACTATAAAGCTGAGGAACCTAAGACACATGGGGATTACATGGCTTGCTCATGATTCCATAAACACGGTTCCTCTGATTGTAGACCCCAAGCTCTTAACCCTTCATGGTGGACGGTGAGGTGAAAGGGTTCATTGCACTTACTGGTAAACACATTAAATTCACTGATCAAATTGGCCAAGATGAAAAATGATAAGAATTCTCAACTGTTTGGAGGAATTGAGGGAATTAAGTTACTCAAATACTTTTTGGGAGAGTATACATTGGTATATATTTTCTAGAGTGCAATTCAACATAAAAGCTCTTTAAAAAGTGACTATGTTTTAATTCTGTAATCTCATTTCTAGGCATTTTGCCTAAGAATATAATTGGATAATTATACAGACATATGTGCAAAGCTGTTTGTTATAGAAGTTATTTCAATAGCAAAGATCTCAGAAAACCAACAAATAATAGGTGGTTGGTTAAACAATGTAAGGGATGACAAAATGCTTACACAGCCATAGAAAATGGTTCTGTCGACCATTTTACTGACAAGGAATGACACACAACTTTTTTTTGGTTGAAATCTATGGGTTACAGGCCAAAAGTAATAATCACACACCACACCACACAGGGCCACACAGGATACCAGAGTCAGTTAGGAGGCAGAAGTAGTGAGCCTTCATTATGGGTTCCACAATTTTTTTATGAAAAAAAAAAAAAAAGCTTGGAAAACAGCCCACCCAAAATGGTAGTAATGTTTGTCTCTGGTTAGTGAGATTTTTAAATAATATTTTTTCTCTTGCTAAGCTATATTTTTTCCTATAAAAATAATAATTATGCAACTATCTAAAAAACGAAGTGTATTTTTCAAAAAGGGCCCCAGAGAACAGAAGGAGGAAGTCACTGGCATGGTTTTGAGGAGGAAAACAGCACCTCCTGTGTCCTGGTTTGTATCAGGAAATTCCCTATGCCACACCCGCTAATTGCCACCAAGACCCGTCCTGGCTTGCAAATCAAGTTCTGGGGAAAATAGATGAGAAAGACTTAGACAAATTAACTCAGGATCATAAAGTTCTTGATATTCAACTAATCACGAAAGTAAATGTAGCAGAAATCATTGAGAGGGAACTTCTCCCCTGTGTGCCCCTAGGAGGTCAAGCCAACAAGGAAGAGGACCAGAGACCAGATCACCTGAAAAGCTTCAGATCAAAGAACCACTGCCCACCACAGGCAGGCCAGGGGGAGGTATCCTTCCCCAGACAGCCTGGGTTCTTCGGTGACATCAGTACCTGTGAGCTGTCAACAGCCCCACCCCAATACCTTGTGAGCTCAGGGAAGCTGGGAGTGTTCACCTGGGACGCTGGGAGATTATAGACTCCAAGAATGCCAAGATCCCCAAGGGCTTTCAGAGGTAGGGTTCATTTCATACTGCGCTGGTGGAAATGTAAATAGTGGGAACTTTTTCCCAACACTATCTGGAGACATCTATCAAAATTAACTGCAAGTATATCCATCCCCCAGTCCAGTAGTTTTACTCCTGGGACCCATTGCACAGAAATAACAGCACCAGCTAAGGAAAATGCATCCCAGCAGGTCAGGTGCAGTGTTTGAAGTGTGTACTAATAGTCATATTCCTAATTTCATATATAGTCATATTCCTGATTTCTAGATGTTCCTGGCCCTGGGATAGCTGTAAAGTGACAGCTAAAAAAATTACAAACTTGGGGGGGATAGTAATTTCAAGTTGAAGTTTGGAAGGGCAAGAGGTAAACGCACACTAGAGAGGAAGCACCATGGACTGTGGGTTTGAGGAACATGATCCAAACTAAGAGAAGGTAGGCTGGTGTTTAAAATATACCTAGGAGCCAGGCTCGGTGGCTCAGCCTGTAATCCGCGCTTTGGGAGGCTGAGGTGAGTAGATTGCCTGAGTCCGCGGGTTCGAGACGCGCCTGGGCAACTTGGCGAGACCTCATCGCTACAATACAAAAATTTTTTAAAAATCAGCCGGGCATGGTAGCGCATGTCTGTAATTCCAGTTACTCGGAAGGCTGAGGCGGAAGAATCGCCGGAGCCCAGCAGGTCGAGGCTGCAGTGGCCGGGAGCAGCCACTGCACTCCAGTCTGGGCGACAGAGTGAGACTCCAACTCAAAAAAATAGATAAATAATTAAAATAAAAATAAATAAAATGTACCTAGGATCCGTTTTAATCAGGTATGGTAAACACATACATGGAAACGGTTGTCATGAAAGAAGTGTTTGCTCTCACAAGTCTTCAGACACAAAAGGCATTACACACCACACCACACAGGAAGTACCAGAGTTGGTCAGGAGGCAGAGGTAGTAAGGGGAAAACGTGGACAAGAGCCCTCATTGTGGTTCCTTTCCACAGAAAGGAACAGGTGAGGTAAGGTAAATAGGCTAAGAGTTGACTGATTTAAATAGTCCTGGGGTTCTGGGTCATAGGGGCTATCCCTAGTTGCCTAGTACCTGGACCTGGGGTGATTATACTCTGGTCCAGAGTATAAGGGCCTAATAGGGGAGGTGTGCGGTGTGGGCTCTGGGTGTATCAATTTGCCTATAAAAGGCACATTTGCAAACGAGTCCTTTACTACCTCTAGGAATTGGCTAACTCTGAGAGGGGACTCTCTCCACGGCCAGCAAGGCCCAGATGTCAAAACATCCAAATAATGACATGCTTAAGACAGTTGGCCAGGCCCCAGGCATTTGGTGGGTTCAAATTACCCCCAGCTAGGTCCAGAGAACCAGGTGGGCCGACCAGTCAGCCTGCAGAGATAGAGTCATGGCAAGGTTCCAGGCCAGCAGGGAGGCGAGGAGGAGGAAACCAGGGGTGACTCTGACTGCCCCTGAAGTGTGGAACTGTGGATGGGAAACACAGAAGACCCTCAGACCGCCAGGGACCTTAACTTCCAGTTTGGGAATCGTGACCTTATTCCAAGGCCCAACATGCCAGGCAGAAGCCCAGTGTGACATGCTATCATTTTTCTCTTGAGATTATATTTCTTTCTGGGTTTATCCTACAGATAGAAACTCAAGTCTGATGAGTAACGGAGCCCCACAGGGGAAGGAAAGAAGCCAATAAGGGAGACAGAAACTTTTTCTTTCCCTTGTGCCAAAACCAAATTCCAAGGACTTGGGTGGCTTCAGGGACTCGGGTTGGATCAGGAAATGAAGCATGCCCTGAACTGGAAGCCTGACTTCTAACGACGCGTGTGCCTGTGCGATAAGGAAGGGTCATTGCTTCCACCCAAACACTACTTACCTGCACTGCTCCCTCTCACTAGGTAGACCCGGCAACTCCGGTGGGTAGTACCACCTCCCTCGCTCCCATTAGTTCCTCAACAGTGGTAATATTATTCACATTTTAGAAGAAGGAAAACCAGACCAGACTATCCATGGCACTAGACTGGGAATTTAGTAGAAAGAAAATTGTCTTCATCTTAGCCAAAAGCTGGATCTTCCAGGGTCATGCTCGCAATCAAGTGTCATGCTCGCAATCAAGTGTCATGCCCGCAAAGAAACAGATATGCTCTGTTATCTGACTGTCACATGTGATGGTCAGAAAAGAATGGAAATGGCTCCTTTGGGCAACCAATAGCCTTATTTAACATGTGCCTGAGTCTTTTAACTTTCACAGCTGCACATCTGCATGCTGTCTCCATCTGCCACCCAACTAAGCCCGCCATATTGTTTCACTTCACATGAAGCCACCCTGGGGAGAGTCCCGGGACACAGTCTGAGGCAATACCTGGCACCGGTTGGCCATGGGGAATCCCCTTCATACCCCTAGGTTTTACCTGAAAAGGCTGGATGTTTCCAGCTCAGACGGCCTTTCCTTCTCTCCACTAAGGAGATACCTTAAGATTCCAAGTCGGTTTCTGCAGCCTGAATTAATGTGTCCATGCTGAGACGACGCTGTTTTCTTGTCCCATCCTATCACCTCTCCCTCCAGGACACTCCATGCCCATCACTTGCTCATCAGAAGAGTCATCTTTCTCCATTTGTCCCTGGCCCATGCCTCTTGCCCGAAAATGTCACAGATACATAGCCCCAGCCTGCCATTACCTAACAAAATGTGTTGGGTAGCCACCAACCAGATCCTTCCTCACTTCCTGCGGAACAAAGGAACAGAGACACCGTTTCTGATGAGGAATAGGAATGTGCCCACCCCAGGAGCCAGGGCCCAGCTCTGTGGTTCTCCCCTCCCCTTCCCCAGGTGGAGTGGCTTTACAGGGTGGCGGTGCTCAGACTTTAAACAACGCACAAATCCCCTGGGGATCTTGTTAAAATGTGAATTCTGATGCAGTAGGTTTGGGGTGAGGCCCCAAACAATGAAAGGCCAACAAGCTCCCCCATGTAATATACAGTAACCCCAAGTCTGAGAGGACATAATGTTTACCTGTTCCAAAGAAGTCACCTGGAGGTCCAGCAGGGAGAGACTTTGGTTTATTAAAACTCACAGGACCAGGCTCAGTGGCTCAGCCTGTAATCTCGCGCTTTGGGAGGCCGAGGTGAGTGAATTGCCTGAGCCCGCGGGTTCGAGACCCACCTGGGCAATTTGGCAAGACCTTATCTCTACAATAAATCAAAAAAAATTAGCCGGGCGTGGTAGCGCGCGCCTGTTGTTCCAGCTACTTGGAGGGCTGAGGCGGAAGAATCGCCGGAGCCCAGCAGGTCGAGGCTGCAGTGGCCGGGAGCATGCCACTGCACTCGTCTGGGTGACAGAGTGAGACTCCAACTCAAAAAAAAAACAAAACACAAAACTCACAGGAGGCACCGACTGCAGCAAGTTGGAGGAGAATCCGCACCTTGAAACAGTATAGCAAGCGGTTTTATAATTAATCGAACTAATCATTCAAATTCCTATACAGTGCTTGCAATTAAGAGTGCCCAACTACATTGTTTTCAGCTTTGCTTGGTCACCTGCACCCCTTGACTCATTCTGGAAATATGCATACATTTCAGAGACCAACCTTGGCCATGGGCTGCTCCCTGAGGCAAGGAGGGGCCTTTGTGGAGGGAAACAATCCATGTCTGGACAGTATCCCACACCGCGAATGCTGATGCTGCTGGTTCAGGGCCCACACCTTGAGCAGCAAGGGCATAGAGAACACACAGCTTCAGCTTCCAATGCACACACACGCGCACACACACTTGCTAGGGCAAACAGCAGCAACTTAAAAGAGAACATTATAAAAACGGTCTGTTTGTTTCTGAATTGGACTGCTTTGAAGATCTTTCAGTTCTCTATATGGCCTCAAGCTACACACTGCTGTCATTTAGATAACATTTATAAACACATTAAAACAAAATACCTTGCACTCAATTCAAAACACCTGTAATAAGGAGACACCTGAGGGAGGGAGCTTTCACTTCAGGCCACTGGGTAACTCCCCAATGACTCCAGGCCTTAGGCGAAAGCCTTGATTTACAGGGTGTGGAAATTGAACCTGAAAGGGCTCCAGAAATAAGGGCAGGTAGCTGACATCACCTGACAGCTGGGGAAGCCCAGAGTTGGCTGATAGCAGGCCCTGCCATGCGTGGTGCAGCTGGCTTGTGCACCTGTATTGCAGGCACCTGTATTGGGTTGCTATCATTTGGGGAGGACAAACATTAATATAACTTGCCAGGAAGGAAAAGAAAGATTGATGTGGAGTTGGCTGCTTTTTTTTTTTCTTCTCCACTTTTGCCTCGGAAAGAACCTACTTGAAGGTGAAACTTGGTCACTGCCATGAGGCTTTTGTAGGCCCTAGACATCCTACGCCTCCTTTTGTAGAGGAAATATTCGATAGATGATACAATCGCTGGGGAGATTTCCCAGAGGGGTTCATATTCTTACAGAATGAAGTGTGTTGTTTTCTTGTTTCTTTCTGACTGTGCAGCTGTCGATCTCTCTATTTTCGGAAGCCAGCCTCACGTTTAAAGGGTCAGGCCCCTTCCCAAACAGCTCTCACATCCCAAGTCGTCTCGATCCTCAAAGTGCGGCACGTCTCAGCACTGTATCACCCCAGAGGTCCCCAGTGGATGGAGAATGCATAGCCACCTGTGGTGCCAGAACCCTACTGAAATTCCTCCCCTCGGACTACACTAACCAGAACTGTTTGTCAGATTCACGTTGAGCCAAGGAGCCTTCTCTGAAGCTGATTCTAAGCTATCTGGTGCCATCTGCCGGACAAATGCAGCCATGGCCAAAGGGTAGTTTCCCACAGTGTCCCTGTGAAGCCAAGAGAATCCTTCACCAGATCATTTCCCCCCAACACCAACCTACTCTTATTTGCACCAAAAAGGTTACACCATGAGATTTGAATAGTGCGGTAGGATCAGCAACTAGCTCAAACCAGGTCAGCCACCTTAGCTGACCTAGTGTCCTCAGCAAGTTACCTTAGTCGTAAAAGAACAACAGTCTTGGAGGTTTGTTACCTGGATTAAATTTGTTAAGGAATGTAGAGCTCCTGAATTTGGTAGGCCCCAAAGATAGTATAAAATTGTATTTATATGACTCTGTCAATCATATTAAGTTCTGTCTAAAATCTGGTTATCAGCCAGGCATGGGGCTCACACCTGTAATCCCACACTTTGGGAGGCCAAAGCCGGAGGATTGCTTGAGCCCAGGAGTTCAAGAACAGCCTGGATAACATAGCGAGACTTTGTCACTACAAAAAAATTTTTAAAATTAGCCAGACGTGGTGGCGCACACCCGTAGTCCCAGCTACTCTGGAGGCTGAGGCAGAAGGATCACCTGAGTCTAGGAGGTCATGGCTGTGTGGTGAGCTGTGGAAGGGCCACTGCCCTTCAGCCTAGGCAACCAAATGAGATGCCAACTCAAAAAAATAATAATAAAATAAAATCCGATTATCATGATGCCTGTACCTTCTCAAAAATTGTTTTATCATTATACATGTGGATCAATTTCTTTTTTCTGCCGTAAAATTATGTCCTTACCATATAAAGGACTTTCTCTATGGTCATCTGCCAACCCTGACCTATGACTGTAATCATGACAGATGATGGCTCTATGGTCTTTAGAGTGATCTATTTTGCATTTGCCCAGAGGACGGACAGGTAGTAAGAAGCACCCTCTGGACATATTCCATTCTGACCTTGCACTCTAGGGATACAAATACCCTCCCCCCGCACCAGCCACCTGCAGGTCCTATGATTCTAGAAAGAACCTTTAGTGGTCCGGAAATCATCCTGTCAGATACTCATTGAGTTGTTGGTTTATAGGAGTATGAAACAGCCCAAAGATGCTGTTTCCAGCTTCTACTAATACCTGGCTATGTGCTTGGCCCCTGGGTCTTCCACAAGTTGCTCCATCCATACCTTGTAGGCAGCTACTCAGTTCACCTATGCCGGCAGTTACCATGTCCTCCCTCCAAGAGTTACCAGAATGTCTATATAACCTAGAAATGGTAAACCAAAGCCCAGAGATGCCTGGCAGGCTCACACATCCCCTAGACATGACAGTAAGCATCCTCTTTCCAAAAGATAACTCCTTTCTCTTGGTGACCTTTGCACCTTGTAGTGACCATGACACAAATCTGGCCAATGAGATGCAAGGGAAAGTTAATAGGTAAGAAGGCCGGAAATACTCCATAAAAAGTGAGCTAACTCTACCAACATGTTCCTTTCAGTCTTTGCTCACTCCCTTCTTCCTGCTATGGGAAGGGAATTTGAATGGAATGGTTGGCGGTTGGCAGCCATCTGTGGCCCTGAGTCGACCATGTATTAAGGATGACAGAACAAGAAAAAAAAAAAATGGCCTGCATCTCTGGTGGCATTATGGAGCTACACTTTCAGTCCTGCACTGACTATATCCAGATTTCTCATTATGTGAGAAAAATAAAACCTTTTATTGGAATAAGGCACTATTTTTTAAATATCTGGATTTACAGTAAGTCTTAAGTGATACAGGATAATTATTCTGAATAACCAATTGCCCAATCAGTCATGGAGGAAGAAAGATATTTTTTTCTCATTTTCTTAATCAGTGCTATTCCAGGTACTGAGTAGGCATTCAGTGTTTACCTACTAGTTCTCGACTCACACAGAAGACACCATAAGTTGTCTGGCTAACATATTAATTTTATTTTCTTGTTCCAATTTCAACCTTGTACTCTCCAAATTTGAATCATGACAACCAAATGAGACAAAAAAAATCAAAAGCTTGGTACAATACATAGCACACAGCATAGCTCATTTAAGGAAGGGAATGCCTTCTGTAAACTAGAGATCTAGCAAAATCCATGCAGCAAGGAGACATTATATGATTAGACCTAAAGAAGCTGTGTTCCTGAAATCCTAACCTCACATATATTACTAGGAATTATGGGTTTATTTGATTATTTAAACCATAGTATAAATAGACTTAGATAAATAAAAACATTACATATTATAAAAGACAGGCTAAGAACATTAAATCCAGAAAGGTATGTACCTCTCAGCGGTTTCTTTTGCCCGTGCCAGCTCTGGCATGTCACTCTTTCTGTTCTTCCTTCTTTCTCTAATACACTTTGTTTGGAAGGGGAAAAAAAGGTGATGTACTTATGTGAGAACTGCACAGCTCAGTGTGCCCAGTGTAGCCCCGGAGCAAGTGCTGGCTGTCACTTAGGGACAGATCACCCCGAGGCATAACTTAGGCTCAGCCAAGCATGGGCCTGGCAAGATAAAAGCTGTCCTTGGTGACTTTACACACTAATGCACGGTTCTTTTCTCTGCAGTTAAAGGGCTTGGTGGCACACCTAGTAAAGGACAGGTTTATCTACAGTGGAGATGAGCTGGGAGGTGGATACCAGGGTCAAAGTGTTGGAGTGCTGGGAATCCAAACCCATCTTGCCAGTCGGCACTGGTTGCCTCTCTTCCCCCTCTACACCATGTAGATAGCTGCAGTGTCAGAATCTGTCACACCTGCCAGATCTGATTCCAGATATTGCTGTTTATGGTCCTTTTCTTTTTGCTCCTAGCAGTGGTGGAAGAGGCCCTCTGACTTCCTCCAGATGAAAAGCCGCTTCCAAGCTGCACTGGCAGTTGCCCCTGCTGGGTCTAGAGAACAACATTGCACGGTTTTACCACCCGCTTGATCTGCCCTGCTTGAGACAGGCACAGGTCTTTAACTTATGCCTTCTGTGTTGTCTTCCCCTGCCAGTCGCTGTGGGTTGAAACAATTTATTAGAACACAAAATAAATGACAGAAAGAGAGGCTACACAGGAATTAACCACCCTGTTAGTGGAATACATTGAAGGCAAGAGAATGACAGTACTAGGTTCACTGACAGCAAGGGTTTGCATCACACGGTGCCAGCTCTCATTCATTGTACTGGAGTACTCAGAACAGTCTCTACTCTCTTTTCATTGAAAGCAGACAAGAGCACCCAAAACACTGGAGAAAGCATGTAACAATGAACTACAGAATAAAGGGATTCTTCATACACGCACATACTTACATCTTTTTTCTTAGGAAAATAAACTCAGACACAAATAACATCACACATTACTACAGTACAGATTTCATTAAATGGAATATGCATGTACTGACTCCAAAAAATTATTCATTCTTTTTCCTTCCTAACAAAGAAATACTGTGTTCTTTCTTTCAAAAACATTTGTTAAAGTTGTGTCTTGTGCCAGGTCTGGTGTTAGAAACTAGAAATTAACAATGAATAATAATAAATAAAAGCTACCCCTACTAGGAAGCAGTTTAACACAGTGGTTAAGATTCTGGAGCCTAGCCGGGCTCGATGGCTCAGCCTGTAATCCCGCGCCTTTGGGAGGTTGAGGTGAGTGGATTGCCTGAGCCCACGGATTCGAGACCCGCCTGGGCAGCGAGACCTCATCTCTACAATAAATCAAAAAATCAGCCGGGCGTGGCAGCGCACGCCTGTAATTCCGGCTACTCGGAAGGCTGAGATGGAAGGATCGCCAGAGCCCAGCAGGCGAGGCTGCGGTGGCCGGGAGCGGCCACTGCACTCCAGTCTGGGCGACAGCGTGAGACTCCGACTCAAAAAAAAAAAAAGATTCTGGAGCCTGGCTACCAAAGTGTGAATTCCAGTTCTTCCATGCATGATGCCTGTGACTGGAGGCAATTATATAACCTCTTCGTGACTTACTTTTCTCATCCACAACATAGGCATAATAATACCTACTAGCCAGGTGTGGTGGCTCACACCTGTAATCCCAGCATTTTGGGAGGCTGAGGTAGGAAGATTGCTTGAGCCTAGCCTAGACAACATAGCAAGACCACATCTCTGCAAAAAAAAAAAAAAAATCAAAAAATTAGTTGGGCTTGGTGGCACATGCCTATAGTCCCAGCTATTCAGGAAACTGAGGCAGAAGGATCATCTGAACTCAGGAAGTCGAGACAGATGAGTGGTGATTATGCCACTGCATTCCAGCCTGGGTGGCAGAGTGAGACTCCCACTCAAATAAATAAATAATAACTACCTTACAAGGTTGTTGTGAAGATTAAATGAGTTAATATTTGTTAAGTACTTAGAAGAATTAAGACATATTAAACATTTGTAAATAAGTAAAATAAAGGAGCATCTAGTTCAGAGGCAAGAAGAAACATGTAACCAGGTAGGCCGAGCAATGTGAAATGTGTTGTGATAAAGATGTGCTCTGGAATCTCAAAGAGGGAAGAGACCAGTCCTAACAGGAGGGTCAGAAAAGACTTCTCAGTGAACCCAGAGAAATAGTCCTGAAACTGAATCTTGCAGGATAAACAGGAGTCCTCCAGGAAAACAAAGAAGAAAGCAGAGACACTGTAATGTCCGGGCACCTGATTTGCTTTCCTTTGGCTTGTCTGGAGACTCCACCTCCTTCCAGGTCCTCCCAGGCCCTATGAGAAGAGATGGGCCCCCATGCAAGAGTACCCCTTGGCTGGGGTGGAGAAAGAATAGGGGAAGTTTCCCTTTCGAAATCTTGGCCCTGACTCCTCAGTCCTGGAACAATCTGTCAGCCTGGCTCCTAAATGTCATCACATCTTGTATGTGACAGATGTGAGTGGGCCGGTTTCAACCAGAAATGTGTTGCAGTGGTGACTGCTCACAGAGACATCAGAATGGCTGTGCTTCGTCTAAGTCTGCAGGACCCACGTTTGGAGATGAAGAGAGGAGCTCCCAGAGGAACGGATGAACAAGGCTTGTGGTAAACCAGTCCTCCTCTGCTATCTCTGAAGTGCTTCCTCCCGAAGAACCCAAGCCAGCCTGAAAGAAAACGAAATCCAATTTGTACAGGAGAGTAGAGAACCGAAAATCTCCTCTTTTACCCTATCCTCCTGGTTGTGTGTGGCTGTGTGGAGGGAATCCTGGGGAGTCCATCTACAGCAGGACCTCACCCATGAAATTCACATCCTGAAGCCTCCCAGGTAAGACGACACCAGCCTTCTTCCTTTAGAGATGAGTTTACATATAATAACTCAGCCCTGGTCTGACTCTTTTGCCTACCATCTTTCTCCTTTACTACAAGTGGCTTCTTCTGGAACAATTCCTATGACAATTAATTAATGTCCTAGAGGGGATATGGGGAAAATGCCTCTAAACACTGCTTGGTTTCAATTCTAAAAAACCAGTTCCCAGAGTTCAGTAGTTGGCCCCTGTCAGAAAGAGGCAATCCTGGATGATTATGATATGTTCATCTGGAATTCAGCGATTACACAGCTACAAGTTGGTACGTGCTAACTGTACTTGAGAAGCATTTTGCCTTAGGCATTGCAGATTTATAGGATTTCCATAGGCCCACAAGTACAAGAGCTGTTTTATAACCAACCTTATTCATGGAGTCCCCTATATATGTGTGCAGCATGAACTCAATAACCAGAGTACTGGTACCTTGGATCTGTGTATCCCTGGGTACCATATAAACCATTCTCACCCCCTTACTAACACTGGGGAGAAGAGAAGTTCAGATTCGGTTGTAATGCTTAGCGAAGGTCAAGTTATTGAGCTCACACTAAAATCAAAATAGGGATACTGGCCCCACTCTATGACCAATAATATCTCTGAAAATCTCATTTTTGGTCTTTAGAGACTGCTTTCTTTCCCTCTCCTGGTAACAAAAGGTGTGTTCATAAAGTGCCCTGGTCATTACTACTAGCCACAGAAATTCAGCCAATGTGGAAGAAGCCAGGACGGTAAGAGTCCTTCTCAGGATTCTTCAGACTAAATTTGGGAGAAAAAAAGCTCTTTTCCTCTCTGGTTATGAAAACCGGAGAAGAAGCCAGGCTTATGGAGCAAATGGCAGCCGTATTCCCCAGCAGGTGGAAATGCTGAACTGAAGGAAAGGAGCTCTTCCACTATGGGGAGAACCAAAGACAAGAGAGAACGAAGAACGCTAACACACATCATCCACTCTCCGACTCTCCTATCTCCATCAATGGGCACCGCCCCTAGAGTTTGAACTTAAAAGACAATAAATTCAAACTTTTCTGTAAACTTTTAACTTTGATTTTTTTTAACTTTAGTTTGAGTTGGGTTGGGTTTCTTTCATTTGTATCTATAAGACTTTTGACTACTATGATTACCCCAAAATGGAAAAAAGCAGGGAGGGGGCAAGTGGAGGAGACAATAGACCAGAAACATAATTGTCAAGACTAAACTAGTTAGTCTGGGCTACTATCCTAAAAGTTCCGGTGAGGTGCTATGTATAACCTACTCATGATGGAAAAGGTGTGAAAATGTTTATAGCATTGTCTCTCATTGATTTGTGTATTACAATGAGCCAGGTTATCATACAGTATCAAACGACCTCCATATTTGAGTGACCTGAGAACTTTAGGTGATCCTGAAATTAAAAACAAAGATCAGACAGGCAGCAAAGCATTCTTTATTTCTGGCTCCATATCTCTTTCTACTCTTCCTGGTTCTGTCTTCTACCTTCGAGTCTCTTGCTTTATCCCACTTCAATATTGCAAGCTAAAAGTTGGTATTGGTTAAAACCCCGAAAGATAAGGGCTCCTCTTCAAGGCAGCTTTACTCCAAGTTGTGACTCAGTGGTCCAGGTGGCTTTAATCTTGCAGTTGTGCCCTAAATCAAAGCCTACTCCAGGATCACATGCCCTAGGAAAGACAGAGAGATGAGGGTCGCTTTGCACTACCTCTGTTCACAAATGACCAGGAGCAGATGCACGGTCCTGCTCATGTGTAAGGGAGCCTGTCTTCCATTTGCCTGGAAGGGAAAGAGATCTGGATACAATACTAGTAATATTGGGACTTATTAATAATGTCTACCAATAACAAAAAACAATAGATGCTGGAGAGGATGCGGGGGAAAAGGAACACTTCTACACTGCTGGTGGGAGTGTAAACTAATACAACCTCTGTGAAAAACAGTTTGGCCGTTTCTAAAAGATCTAAACATTGACGTTCCATATGACCCTGCTATGACCCTTCCAGTCCCCTACTGGGAATACCCTGGAGGAGCTCAAACCACTCTATGAAAAAAGATACCTGCACATGTATGTTTATTGCTTCATTGTTCACAATAGCAAAAACATGGAACCAACCGTGCTGGCCATTGAAAGAAGACTGGATTTTTAAAAATGTGGTACATATACACAATGGACTGTTATACAGCCACAAAAAAGGACAAATTATGAACTTCATAGCAATCGGGCTAGACTTAGAATCTATAATACTGAGTGACCTATCACAGAAACAAAGAACTGAGTATCACTCATAAGCAGACCTTGAACAATTATAATAATACTATAAGAAAAGTATTGGCAGTCACAGGAAACCACCCAAGGTTGGAGGGAGGTGGGACTGGCAGTAGTGGGAATTTGCCAGGGGGGTGGGTGGCACACCTCATCAACAAGGGTACCTGCATAATGAACATTTGTATACCTAACCCTGAATTGTACCCCACATCTTTAAAATGAAAAATTTTTTAAAATAAAAATAAAGCCGGGCTCGGTGGCTCAGCCTGTAATCCCGCGCTTTGGGAGGCTGAGGGGAATGGATTGCCTGAGCCCGCGGGTTCGAGACCCACCTGAGCAACTTGGTGAGACCTCATCTCTACAATAAATCAAAAAATTAGCCGGGCGTGGTAGTGCGCACCTGTCGTTCCAGCTACTTGGAAGGCTGAGGCAGAAGGATCGCCGGAGCCCAGCAGGTCGAGGCTGCGGTGGCAGGGAGCGGCCACTGCACTCCAGTCTGGGTGGCAGAGTGAGACTCCAACTCAAAAAAATAAATAAATAAAAAATAAAAATAAAAAAAGATTAATGTCTACCACATTGTGTGGTGTATCTTTCCAGAGTACAAAAAGAAGCTTAGCTAATACAAAAGCCAAGTTCAGCTTAGAGGAGGACTGAACAAGGAGCATTTTTTAATGCTTGCCATATCATATATACATGATAAACAGCAATGTCATTCCTAACATCTGTTAAACACGGATCCTTGATATCATGGTTCTCAGCACAGACCTGTTCAAGTTTGACTATGATTGTTTCCACTCTTTACAAGACTAAAGTCGGCTGATGGATACAGACAGAAAGCATGTGTATGAAAGATGACAGGCTGAAAATTAGTTAATAAAAACACAGAAATGGAAACAGAGACCAGACAGGCAGCGAGGCATTCCCTGTGTCCGCCTCTTTATTTCTTTCCCCTCTCTCTGGCTCTGTCTTCTACCCTCGAGAGCCTCTTGCTTTATTCCACTTCAATATTGTAGGCTGAAAGATGATATTGGTCAAAACCCTGAAAGATAAGGGCCCTAGGACTCCTCTTCTCATGCCCTTGTCACCTTCCAGCCACTCATCTGTCCAGCACATGGTTTCTCTCATTCATTGATACCATTGTCTGAACACCTATCATGTGCCAGGCATTGTGATAGAAGCTTCATATGCATCACCTTACTTAATATCACAACAACTCTGTAAGGATGATATTGTTGTGCCCATTTTGCAGATAGAAAAAACTCAAAATAACCAGGCTGAGTCACTTCTGTTCAGGGTTACACAATAAATGACAAAGCTGGATCCTGTACTCAGGTCTGATAACCCCAAAGTCAGACTATGTTCCATCTATTATGCAATACAATAGTGAATCATTGCTTTTGCCAAACATTCAGAGAGTGCTTCCATTTGTCCTACACATTCACAAGAATGAACAAGGCAAAGAGACCTGCCCCCGAGCTACTTGCAGTCTAAATCAATGCCACAAATGTGGTATAAAAATGTGCCCACAATGCTCAGGGATTGCAGAGGCAAAAACTCTGGTCTACCTGGAGTGGGTGGAGATGGTTTCAGAAAGGAGGCAATAATGACTGTTCTTAGGAAGAAAACATTGTGGCTGGTGGCTGAGGCAAGAGGCAAAATGTTCACTGTGCGTGCCTTCAGGTCTTCTGAATACAGGATCCCAGTAGGATAATACCAGGCAAGGGGAGCAGACTGGTGGGAGGACATAGGTCCCACATGCTCCTGGTTGCTACAACCACCACCATCTGCAGCCTTTGTGCAGCCTGTGGTTTCAGGCCAGCAAGACTAAGGGTTCAAACTTTGGTCAGGATTAACTGTCTTTGGACAAGTGCCCACAGTGAGGATGTGACCAAGGTTGTTGAGAGGGGATGAGACCAGGCCCTGGGCCTGGGACCAGGACTCCTTCCAATCTCCCAGGTGAAAGTCACCTACAAGAGTTGCCCTTGAAGTAGAGGAAGGCTGGCTCTAGAAGCAGAGGAAGAATCTAGTACAGTGGTCTCCAGGCAGAGTGCCCAAACCAGCAGCAGCATCACCACTTGGAAACGTGTTAGAAATGCAAATTCTCAGGTTCCACTTCAGACCGACTGAATCACAAAATCTGTGTCAGTGTTTAATCTGTGGAGTTCTAGAAATGTGATTTCTCTCCCCCAAAGAAGAATTGGAACTTGAAAAACGTACGGGGGCTAGTAATTCAGCCCTGGTGTGGGCCTGCTCCTTCTACCTATGTCTCTAGGACCAGGCTGGGCCACCTCCTGAGAACCACAGATGTTCTCTGGCTTCAGTGAAACCACCATATGCCACAGGAGATGCAAGAAAGCAAAGGAAGAGCAGTTGGATGTATTGATATGTAACCCAGCAGGTTCTTTGTTTGGGGGAAAGGGTGGAAGAAGCTTAATGTTCATTGGACGGTGAAATGAGAGGGAGAGGGAAGGGGTTCCCTACAGCAGAGACTAGACAGCCATTTATGAGTGGTGCCAGGAGAACATAACGACGCTCTGGGCAGGAGACAGAAAATACAAGAATGCCTCAAAAGGGAACAGTCTGACAAGAGAGTAGTTCAATTTAGTACACAGTTTCTTAAGCATCTACTGTGTGCCAGGCAGATGGGAAAACAAAGAGGCAAAGTTGAGGCATGGTAAGAATGTGGACCCTGCAGCCAGACTGCCTGGGCTTTCACCATCTGGGGCGGCACTCAGCCAATAGTACCTGCATAGCTAAGCCAGCTATGTTCACAGGTGGCATCTGCCAAGTGGTCACAGGCTTGCCTCTCACTGGCCGGTGCCTGTGTCATACTAGTTGTTATATCACTAGTGTTATATAATCAGGACCCCTGTTTAAGTACTCTTTCAGTGAACTTAAGTTATTAAACCTCCCCACACCCACTTCCTTATCTGTAAAATGGGAACAGTAACGGTACCGAGTTCATATAAGGACTTTGCTTAGAACAGTGCCACCACAAATTTTCTTGAAGATGCTCACATACACACACTCCCACACACATTAATAACCATGACTCTTTGACTTCAGGCCAAATGAGTTGCCTAATGAGTTCTCAGTGAATATTAGCTATGATCATTCTTCTTTCCAAAAGTACTAACAATGCCTGAGAAAAGGCCAGCTTTCCAGGGTTAAGATGTCCAGAGTGGGCTGAGTTGAAAAGGCAGAGGCTTGAGCCCCATAGGGACCTAATTCCTAGGCTAGGTCTCCATCATCCACTCAGAGGGCAGGAGGGAGTTGGAGGGTGTCAGCCAGCAGGGTTGGGACAATGGCACCATTGCCCGTTTCCAGCCAGGATGGAGCCATCACACACACACAGATGAGTTTGCTCTCCTCCAGAACACACAGGTGTTCTGGCCCCAGTGTTGGAACAGGCCCTTGGAGCCTATTCAAATGTGGAGAAATATTTAGATCCAGTCAAAACCACTCCAGATTGTTGGCTCTTATTTTAGACAAACAGGATAAGCAAACTTGGCCCAAATGAGAACGGGTAATAAATACTCTCTTTCCCTGTCTTCCTAATTATTCAAAGCCAAATGCTCTAAGTGTAAATGTCTCATGGGGAAGGCCTGGGGGTTTTCAGGAGTGTTTGTTTATTTGGTTAATGACAACAATTCTTTACATTATACAGACCTCTCACATACATGTGGTGTTCACAATATGGCTGAGATGACAAGTAGGGCAAGAGGCCTTAACTCATACGAGACAGTTAGGAACTGAGACCAGTGAGGATATGTGGTTTGTCTAGAGGCTCACGAATATTCTTCTCAGAAAAAGCGTATGAAACCATCACTGTAGAAATGTATTCCCCTTCCTATTCACTGACACATTGGAACTTTGTTTGCTCCCCTAAACACTCAGCCCTCCACAGATTTTCTTGAAGATGTTCACATGCACACACACCCACACACGTTAATAACACCCACCCTTTGTTTTCAGGCCAAGAACAGAGTTGTTTATCATGCAAAAGTTGGGAGTTCACAGCCACCACAGGCTCGACCTGCTAGGCTCAGGTGTTCCTTCCGCCTCAGCTTTCCAAGTATCTGGAAGCACAGGCACATGCCCCCACACCTGGCTACTTTTTGTATTTATTGTAGAGACGCAGTCTCGCCAAGTTGCCCAGTCTGGTCTCAAACCCTGGGCTCAGGCAATCCTCTTGCCTCAGCCTCCCAAAGTGCTGGAATTGCAGGCATGAGCCAATACGCCCAGCAACTTGCCATTTTTTAAGCATACTTATCTGGGCAGGAAGATATCACTTGCAACCATGAAGAAAAAGAGTTGTACAGAATACTCCATAACATGCAACTGGTGCAAACACACAATATATTCAATATATCTGGGGATACCAAACTATCCAAACAATTTCCGTATCCTTACTGGATAAAGTGAAAAGAAAAGAAATATAAATTTTCCTTTTCATCTTGAAAAATTATGATCAGCTGAAAGGCACCAAACTACTTTCATCCTAAAACACTCATCTACATTTAGGCCCAGTAGTTAACGCCTTTCCAGGGTTAAGATGTCCAGAGCGGGCTGAGTTGAAAAGGCAGAGGCTTGATCCCCATAGGGACTTAATTCCTAGGCTGGGTCTCCATCATCCACTCAGAGGGCAGGAGGGAGTTGGAGGGTGTCAGCCAGCAGGGTTGGGACAATGGCACCATTGCCCGTCTCTAGCCAGGATGGAGCCATCACACACACACAGACGAGTTTGCTCTCCTCCAGAACACACAGATGTTCTGGCCCCAGTGTTGGAACAAGGTGTCACAACTTTGTTAGTGTACTAGTCAATGTTTTCCTGAGCAGTGCCTACTATGCTTATCTTTATATCAGTGCTTCTCTGTTGGTGTGGGGGGGAAGTGTCCAAACAACAAGATAGCAAATGTGTCACCATGAGCAGTCCAACCAGGCATCTCAAACACATCCCATGATCATGGCCTAAGAACAAAAAATGTGGCCAAAGTCCGTCAAGTTTTCCTTCCAAATATGTCTAACTTTTTCTTAGTCTTGATACTGCCCTGAGCTCTAATCTAGGCCCTCCATGATGTCCCCATTCTGTCCTCGCATTTCCTCTGTTGTTATTTTGAACGGATCTTATCCAGATTAGCTTTCTTATCCCCTAAGAAAAGATATGTGTAAACCAGTGGTAGCAGCCAAGTTCCTCAACCACAGGGGATCACCCTGACCCTGCTACTCTTAGTCACACTGGCCATCTTTCCCTAGCAGAACCCTCACTGCAGCCAGAGTAGCTTTGGCTTGACACCTTCACCTAATCTACTTGGGAATCCCTTTACTCTCCTCCTCATGTTTTCCAAGTTCTTCCAAATCTAACCCATCACTTCACAAAGTCTTCCTTGACTCCTGTAATCTGAAGGGTTCTTTCTTCCCAAATTCTAAGGGCAACAGAATTTGCTGTGACTCTATTTGCCATCCCATGGTAAAACATGGTACAACAGAGTAGAGTCACTACACAGAGAGAAGCTGAGATGTGAGGTAAGTAAGAACACTTAAGTATTTTCCAATAAAAGTAAGGGATAAATAAATCAATTTTTTATAGAACCCACTAGCCAGAATGGCTAAAATAATTTATTTTAATTTTAAAAGACAAAACCAATGTTAGCAAGACTAAAAGTAACTATAGTTCTATATTCAGCCTCTAGAGTATACTCTGTAATCACTCACTACTAGTAGAAGGTTAAATTGGTCACTCACTTGAGTGTGAAACATGAGTATGTACTAACAGATCCAGTATCTCTCACATAAGAATACTCATTGAGCCAGCAATTCCAACAAAGCAAATGCCACATATGCACCAGGAGACACATTGGAATGTCCACAACTACACCAATGGCCAAATACTAGGAACAACCGAAATGTTCATCAACTGTAGAAAGAATAGACAACTTAAATGAATCAATACAGTTGTTTTACATGCAGCCCTATAAGTGAATGGACTTAGCTACATACAGCAACATGGATAAATCTCACAAAAATAAAATGGAATGAAAGAAGTCAGTCACAAAAGAAATGGCAAAATGGTTAGAAAGGAACACAAAGTGGTGTCTGAGATTCTGATAATGTTCTGTTAATTGATTCAGAGGCTAGTCACATGGGTAAATCTGTCAAGCTGTAATTTCAGATAAATACAATTTCTCATACACATGCTATGCATATATTTCTTTTAAGGTGTGTGTGTGTGTGTGTGTGTGTGTGAGAGAGAGAGAGAGAGAGA
>NW_007245793.1:42330-45244 GCF_000164805.1 Carlito syrichta | reverse complement strand
CTTACAATTCTTAATACTGGCCGGGCTCAGTGGCTCAACCTGTAATCCCATGCTTTGGGAGGCCGAGGTGAGCGGATTGCCTGAGCCCGTGGGTTCGACACCCGCCTGGATAACTTGGCAAGACCTCATCTCTACAATAAATTAAAAAAAAAAAAAATTAGCCAAGCATGGTAGCGCGTGCCTGCAGTTCCAGCTACTTGGAAGGCTGAGACGGAAGGATCGCCAGAGCCCAGCAGGTCGAGGCTGCGGTGGCCGGGAGCGTGCCGTTGCACTCCAGTCTGGGCGACTGAGTGAGACTCCAACTCAAAAAAAAAAAAATTCTTAATACTTTTGGAAACAGGAAGCTGCATTTTCTTTTACCCTGGGCCCTGCAAACTATGTAACCAATTACATTGTACCAGTTTATTGCCAACTCCCTAGTATCCAAAATCCAAAATGTCTCCATAGATCCAAGAACAGGCCACTGATTTGAAATAGACCCAACCTCTGAAACGCTTTTGAATGCCTTTTTAAGGAAACTAGAACAATAGCTGCCTTTCTTACCATAAAGCTCCAGAGAAGCCAGTAGATTTCAAAGTGAGTTAATAAGGGTAGGGCAGGGGTGGGGTGGAGGGAGCTGCTACCTTCTGAGTAAGTTCTTGAATGAATCAGGAAAGCCACTTAGTTGAGCCACATACTAGAGGAAGGTATTGTTTTCCCCACTGCTGGCTACCATGTTCCTGGCCTCTTTTCCTGTCAGGGGGTAGACTGATAGATCTAGAAACAACTGGCCTGCTTGTCTTAGCTTCCCCTTCTCCCCTATAGGGAATGAGCTGCCGTGGGGGAGTGGTGTTTTCTGCTATTCCTCCTGGCGCAGGGTCTGTCTACATGGAGAGGGTGGGCCTGCTTTTTCAAGTGTCACCAGTTGTGGTGGGGGGGAGGAGAGGGAGAATGAGTGTGCCTAATTCTGGGGGCCCTAACAGACCTAAAGCCATGCCCTCCATCCTAGCTTCTATTGGTACTAATGTGACACGAGCATCTACCTGCCTCTCGTTTGTCTTAGCTCTCAACTCATGCAGAATCTGGGTAGGGAAAGAGGAACTAATCAGGATTCTGACCTTCTGGAAAATTACTGTGCTTTGCCTTCTTTTTAAAAATGGCAGCAGGATTCTTGTGTAAGAGCCACCTCTAAAAGGTTTCATGACTATATCCAAATGATTAAAACCAGCCTCCAAGTTGGCCTCACATGCTTCAAGGCAAGAGGTCTTGTATCTCAGTTAAATCAATCTTCTCCCTCCAGACACTAATGAGCTTGCTTCTCCTTACCTCTCCTCTCTCCTACTGCTGGATGCCTTTGAAGAAAGAAATCCAACCCATCTTCACTGGGCATCCAGGTCACCCAGGTTACTAACTCTCCTTCAGTCCTGGGAATCCAACCAGGTGGGCTTCCCACCCTGAAAATCATTTTCTGCTGAATTAAATCTGATTCCACACCCTGAATGGAACAGCTGACACCACAGCCTGTCCATCACCTCTATTTTCTGCTTGAATTTTGCTCACAGTTAATGTGCGGGTGGCCCAGGAGATTTTCTGGGGTTATTTCACATGAAAGGAAGAGAGCTCTTATTTTCAACTGAGGATAGATAGAATTCCCAGGGGACACCTTAGCCAACCAACCACTCCTGCTGACTTCACGTACCCAGTTTGGTGGCTACATTCAATTTCAGTTAGCCCCAAGGAAACCTCTTCTTCTAATGTGATAGCAGCAATAATAACTTTTTTATTTATATGCTGTCAACTAGCAGAGTTTCAAATATAAGCCATGCATTTTTGTGGCTTGTTCACCTTTGTAGAACCCATCCCTTGGTGACTTATTCTATCCAAAGGATTTCTTACCTGGATACTTTCTTATCACCTTGCATTCATTCACTCATTCCCTGATTATTTGCTTATTCACTCAACATAGCCCTAAGCAGACATTCATTTCCCCGACCCTACCTAATTCTCTACAATCTTTTCTTTACGCGTTTCAATGTCTTGTTCATAATATATCTCCCAAAATGTCTTCGTTGATTAAGTCAATCTTACTCTGATCAGAGCCCTCTGATCTGATCAGTTTCTTTGGTGTTCACCCTGTATTAACTGCTTAGTCTGAACCAAACCTCCCAGGGCTAACCCCTATGTGGCATCTCACACATATATCTTTAGCTCTAGTCAAGTTCAGTGATTTTCAAACAAGGAGGAGAATTGGCAATGAGTCAGTGTTACGGGAGCCATTTGTAGTTTATAAAAATAATAACCAATGTTACACTGCATTTCACATAATAAGTTTTTGTATTGATTTTCGCAATACAAATTATATGAAGTATAGCTTAATAAAATATTCTTGAATTAGGGGATACAACACAAATGTAGTGATTCTCAATGGAGACATGTCCCGGTGGGGGATGAGCAAACCCTGGGCTGAAGGGTAGAGTTTTTTCTATTAGCCTACCTTAGAAGTTCTAAGAAGTACTTGCTCTCTGTTTCCAGAACAAGATCTGTGTTTCATAAGACTTTATTCAAACTCTTTTCCCACCTGCTATGCCCTTCCCTCACCTGAGAGCCCTGTTCTTAACAAGTTATCCCAGCTATCACGTCATCTTTTAAGATTTTTCAACTGCAAATGGCCTTCTTATTTGAATGCCCTATAAGATGCCTCACCTATGGCTCTCAGTGCATTATGGGAAATAATCACATATTTTTATCTACCCACCCTCCTAACAATAAGCTCCCTGAAGGTAAAAACCAAACACAACAGGCATGGCTTTTACTCTAGAATTCTAAGATATGGCAAAGATCTATTTAATCTTTCTCTAAACCAAATGAAATTTCTTCTCAGCCAGGCTCGGTGACTCAGCCTGTAATCCCGTGCCTTTGGGAGGCTGAGGTGAGT
>NW_007245793.1:27815-42093 GCF_000164805.1 Carlito syrichta | reverse complement strand
ACTGCCCTCCAGTCTGGGTGACAGAATGAGATTCCAACTCAAAAAAAAAAAAATTTCTTCTCAGTCCTACCATCCAGTTGGAAAAACATTAAATTTCAGTCATTGGGGAACTGTCTCCTCGCGTCTCCCCTCTCACTACCAGCATTAGACTACACAAGAATATTGGGTTTACATGGGACCAGAAAACATGGACAGGGGCTCTTCCTTTGGTAAGAGTGGTGTTAGCTTTGATACTCACTGTTCAAGCCTGCATGGTCAAGTCAAAGCATCTGGCTTCATCTTCTTCTTCCCATTTCCAAAGTTCAGTGTAAATCCTACTCTCAATTAGACCTTCCCAATCTTTCTGTTGGGGCAGCTCTTTCTCTTTGCTGAATCCCATCTCTTCACTCCACATTGATGTTGATCGCCTTCTAGCTTCTGTCTTGGCACCTGTTTGGTACATACTTATCTCCTCCATGTCAAGGTAACTCCGATCTTCAAAGGAATAAACCATCTTCATTATATTTGCATCCTCTACCAGTGACTAATGAGGTGCTTAAATATTAAGATATTGAACGAATTGTTAATCATCTCTTGTTCTTTCCTCTTCAAACCTGGGAGGACTTTCTGGGACTTCAGACCCATCTTGTAGAACTCAGCCCAAATATTCCTTCCTCAAAAAAGCTGTCCCCTATTAGACACTATTATATAATCCAGTAATTTTCTGTACTTTCATCACAGCTATTTGTGTCATTAATCATATTTGCCTGTATCAGCAGACTGCATGCTCTCATGAGGCCAAAAATGGCCTCCATTTTGACTCACCTTCCATATTTCCTGCCCAGAGGTTTGTCACCCAGTAGCCATTCAAATAAACATTGATTTAAATAATAAAAATCTACTCCCTACCATAGAACTGTTTCTGTTCCATGCTGTGCTTGTGTTTTCTGAAGGGGTAAGATACTTTTTGAAGCCACAGGGTTATCATTCTCTCCTAGGATAATAGCAGAAGATCCCCCCCCACCCCCTTTGAGAAGCAATGGGCGAGAATCAAGGTCCTTATTCACATTCCTCATTCAAAGTCACCATCTACTGTCCCTAGCTCGCTTTCATACCTCGAGTCTTTTAGACAAAACACTTAGCCCTTTCCAATTTTCCTTCCTCACAAAAGAGATCCATGAAACCTGAGCAGAAATTAAGATTCCCTCAAATATCCCCCCAAAAGCTTTTTATAGCCCATTTGAGCCATTCGTTACTATTTTCTACCACCAACGTATGCAGCAATAGGGGATGTTAACATGTTTGTTTGAAAACAGCAAATAATTCAATTATTGTAATTAATATGTTGAGCACTCAAGAATTGGCATTGTATACAGTAATTCTAAGTAAAAATGACCTTGGTGACATTGTCAACTAGCGTATGGGACTGTGAGAAGCCTGATACTCAGTGCTGATGAAAAAGATCATATTTTAGCTATTTAAAGTACAAATGGGCCTCACATAAGTATCTTCAAGTAGGGTCTAGATCTTCACTGTTCAATACTGCAGCTACTAGTCACCTGTACTATTCAAATTTAAAATCAATTAAAAATTAAGTGTCTCAGTACCACCATTCATACTTCAAATGCCACCGCATCAGACAGATCTATATAACATTTCTATCAATACAAAAAGTTCCGTGGAACAGCTCTGCTCCAGATGCCTTGAACATACACCAAGTTGAAAAACTGTCTCAGCAGGAGGATTCTTGCTTAAACAGGATGTGTTCGATAAACAACTACTTTTACTAAGTGCCAAATTCTCCTATACCTTCTTCACACCAAGTGTCTCATAAAATCCTCACAACTTGAGAGGTGTGTAGTATATTATTACCAACTTAATAGTCTACAAGGGCTGCCATAACGAAGTACCACACACTGGGCAGCTTAAACAACAGGAAATTATTCCATCACAGTTCTAGAGGCTAGAAGTTCATGGACAAGGTTTTGGCACAGTAAATTTCTTCTAAGGACCCTTTCCTCAGTTCGTAGGTGACTGCCTTATCCCTATGTCTTCACACTTTCCTTCCTCGGTGAGCATACGTGTCCTAATCTCTTCTTATATGAACACCAGTCATATTGGATTAGGGCCCTCCCCATGACCTAATTTAATGTAATTACTTCTTTAAAGACCCCCATCTCCAAATACCTTCTGAGGTATTTGGGAGTAGGACTTCAAAAGATTAATTTTAGAGAGATATAATTTATCCCATAATATTCCCATTTGGTAGATGAGAAAAAGGGCACAGAGAAATGTAAGTGGTAGATTCAGGACTTAAACCTAAATCTGTATGACTCTCAAGTTCACACATTCAACCCCTACACAACTGCCAGGAGCTAACTTCCTTCTCCCTGTCCCATCCCCTCCTTCCACAAGGTAATCCAAAAGATCTGAGCTGCCTACATGCAACATTACAAGCTCATGATTCCTATCCATCGCCTTGTGACCAAGAGTACCCACTTGAGAATTAGCTTGTAGGATGGTATATCCAAAGAAACTGAGTTGCTCGCTTGAGGATCACATCAGATCTCTAGTACTCAGCACCAACTGAACTCTAACCAGCTGAGTTGGCCACATGCAGATAATGCCAGTTCTCCATCCTCCCCCACATGACATTCCTAGTAATGTCCTAGAGTTAGTGCATGGGACTTCCCAGCGACATTCATTGTCTTTTAATTACCTTGAAGGGTTAAACGGGCCAGATAATCAGCCCTTGTCACATTTGGCTTCTAAATCTAACCAAAGTAAGCACATATGATATGGCAGGTTTAATTGCTCCAATTCTGAGAGTCCCTGGACCCATTTATCCTGCCTGCTGCTTCCTTGTCCCTTCATAAGACCAACACTGCTGATGGGACTAGGAGAGAATGGCAGGGGACCACCTGACTTGCTTTCTTTCCCTGGAAGCAGTAGCCTCCTAGTACTGATAGAAAACAAACCAGCAAAACAAGTCAGATGGGTGGTAAGTAGTTACCCACTTCCTTTTTCCTCCACTTTATCCACCTGACATTTGGACATAATTGTCTCCTGACAGGATGAGTTATAACTCCAAACCCCAAAGAGATGGTAATGTGGGTAATAAATTCTGCCCGGAGCTGTGCCCGAGAGGACAGCCTCCTGGAACGGGAATCGGCAGCCACCTCATTGAAGAAGACAACTCCGTGTTGCATACAGCTTGGACTGAAACAACGCAGGAATGCCATTGTCACTCAGTGGAGTTTTTGCTTTGAAATATGCTAATTACCAAACCAATGTGATGGGTGAAGAAAAGCACCAGTTCTCCTCTACAAAAATAAAAGTAACATCCAGTCAGCTCTCTGTTAACCATAGAAACTGGAGCAGGAAGAGCATAGACAATTGAAATTCACAGATAATTCCAAAGCTTTTCGCTAGCAAATGACAGCAAGTAAGCTCATTTCCAGAGGCTTCCAGGCCAATTCTAATGTAATAAACAGAGATGGGAATTGTGTGAACCTTCCCTGACCCTCACCTCTACCCCACCACATACACACTGCCAGTCTGACTGAGTAGCCCAGATACCCATTCAGGCTTGACATGCTGCTGCCGTGCCTTCAGACTTCCTGTTCATAAACTCATTGCGCGTTCAAGACCTTTGGGCTTAATGCAAATTAATTAAACTGCCATGCAGCTCATTTGACCATTATTGAGGTTTTAAAATAATTAAGAGTGAAGGCAACTGATTAAACTCTTTCCTGGCTGTGGTAGCCGTTTATGAATTATATAAGTTCCATATTAATGTGACTCCTCTGTGACTGCAGATTAGCTGGGGGATATTCATTAAGATGGAATAAAAAAGCGAGGGTAGCTGTAACATCTTTTGTTTCTTATTCCCTGACAGCTTTCTAGAGACCTCTATGTGAAAGCATAAAAATAATATGCTTTAATTTCTATAGCATTTTACAAATAGGATAATATTTTCTATCCCATTTTATCCTCCCACTAATCCTGTAAGCTTGGCAAGGCTGGTGTTTTTCTCTTTGTTTTACAGTAAAAAAAAACTAAAGCTCAAAGAAGTTAAGTGAATCACATGGATAATGAGGGAGGAAATGGAGTCAAACACCCAGGCTTGCTGACACCCAGTTCTGTGTTCTTCCAGTATGCAATGGTTTTTCTCCTCCTTAAGAATGATGTTTCTCCTAGAACAAGACTTCCACTATCCCAGCTTTGGTGTATAAAATTTCCAAAGAGAAAGCGTTATTACTTTGACTGAAAACAAGGAAGAAGGATTTTCCCTGAGAAAGAGAAACAGAGAAATATTTTTTGTTGCACTCTCTCCGTACAACTCCATTAAAACCATATGCACACACACAAAGATCAAGGGAAAGAATTACCATTTCCAATCAAGTAGAGAAACAAGTGCAGACCCAAAGCATAAACTATGAAGCACACCTACCGGATACTGTAAGAACTGAGTCTAGCAGAGGTCACATGGTGAAAGCTAATTCATCTACCTAGAATATGAAGATGTTCCCCAAAGCAAGTATCACTAGGAAAAAAATCACATCAGTTTTCCATAAAACCTTCCAAAGATTTTTTTTTTTTTAGTAGTAAGTTCTTCCAAGCTCATTGTATAAGGGCAGCATAATCTTGATATCAAAACCAGAAAAGGACATTACAAGAAAGGAAAATCACTTACCAAGTTTACTCATGAATCTTAAACATAAAATACTAGAATTAAAAAATTCTAAACAAAATATTATCAAAAAGAATCCAGCAATACATGAGAAAGATAATACATTATGACCAGTTAAGTTCATTCCAGAAATAAGAGGATAATTTAACTTTTGAAACTCAAAGTGATTCATTACATTTACAAAATAAAAGAGAGAAAATTTATATTATTTTGTTCAATAGGTACAGGAAAAAATTGATAAAACTCAGCATAATTCAGCAAAATTCATAATAAATTCTTAGCAAATTAGGAATAGACGTGAACTTCCTGATCTAAATTATCTACAATAAACCAAACATGCGTATCATGTTTAATGCTGAAATGTTGAAAGCTTTCCCTGTGAAATTAGGAATAAAACAAGATTGGAACTTATTAACTACTCTACTGGACTAATATAATAAGTCCATTAGATTAACATTGTACTGGACTAATCTAATAAATCCAGCCTAATAAGGCAAAAAACAAATTAGAAAGAAGAACTGCTGTTATTTGCAGATGATACAATTGTGTGCATAGATACACAAAATAAGCTACAGATAAATTATTGGATTAATAAATAGGTTTAGCAATTATGCTGAATAAAAGGTCAACATACAAAAGAGTATATTTTCACATATGAGTAACAAAGAATTAGAAAATTTTAAGTGCTTTAATTATGCTATTTATAAAGATATCAAAAAATCAAATGCCCCAGAAATAAATCTGGCAGCATAGGTTCAAGATCTCTGCACAGAAAACGCTAAACTAAATAAAACTAAAACAAAGTGGTACATATACCATGGTCCTGAATTGGAAGTTTGAATATTTTAAATGTGTCAATTCTCCTCACAATGATCTATAGATTCAATCCCAAACAAAATCTCAGCGGGACTTGTGTGTGTGTGTGCAATTTGACAAACCTATTCTAAAATTGATATGGCCATGTAAAGTATCAAGAATATCAGAACACAAAGAAAAGGAAATACTTTTGAAGATGTTGGGGCTTATAATAAAGCTATAGTAATTATATCAGTGTGGTATTGGTGCAAGGAAATAGAATTAGGTAAATGTAACTGTTTATTTGTTTGTTTTTTGAGTTAGAGTCTCACTCTGTCGCCCAGACTGGAGTGCAGTAGCTGCTCCCAGCCACCACAGCCTCAACTTGCTGGGCTCCCGCGATCCTTCCGCCTCCGCCTTCCAAGTAGCTGGAACTACAGGCGTGCGCTACCACGCCTGGCTGATTTTTTTATTTATTGTAGAGATGAGGTCCCGCCAAGTTGCCCAGGCGGGTCTTGAACCCGCAGGTTCAGGCAATCCACTCACCTCAGCCTCCCAAAGGCGCGGGATTATAGGCTGAGCCACCAAGCCCGACTGGTAAATGTAACTGAATAGAAAGCCCAGAAACAGACCCATGCAGTATGAACATTTGATTGATGACAAGTGTGTCACTGAAAGTAGCGGGGAAAAAATAGTCTTGTCAGTAGGTATTTCTGATGGGTTAGGTATTTACATGTAAATAAATAAAACCCCTTCTCTACCTCATACAATACAAAAGAATCAGTTCCACACTATTGCATACCTACATATGAAATATAAAACAATGACTCATAAAAGATAATAAATAGTGAAATATCTTTATGACCTTGGAGTAGAAAACAATTTCTGGAAAAAAAAAATCTACTAACATAAAGTAAAAGATGATAAATTAGACTATATAAAAAAATAAAAGATTCTTTAAAAGATCCCATTAGGAGTGTGAAAAGACAGCCACAGAATGGGAGGAGATTTTCGTGATATAAATAACTAAAGGAAAATATATTTAGAACTTATTAAAAATTCCTACCAATAAATTTTATTGTTTGTTTTTTTTTCCTTTTTGAGTTGGAGTCTCACTCCATCGCCAAGGCTGGAGTGCAGTGGCATGCTCACAGCCACCCCAGAGTCAACCTGCTGGGCTCAGGTGATCCTTCCGACACAGCCTTCCAAGTAGCCGGAACTACAGGCACATGCTACCACACCCAGCTAATTTTTTGATTTATTGTAGAGATGAGGTCTCACCATGTTGCCCAGGCTGGTCTCGAACCTATGGGCTCAGGCAATCCTCTCTCCTTGGCCTCCCAAAAGGCTAGGATTACAGGCTTGAACCACTGTGCCCAGCCCCTACCAATAAATTTTAAAAAGACAGGCAACCTTATATAAATAGATGAGACACTTGAACGGGCACATCACATAAATGAATATCCAAATGACTAATAAACATATAAAAATGTGACCAGATTCATTAAAAGAGATGCATATTAAACTATAATAAGATACCACTGGTGAAGACTTTAACATAAGTAAAATCTAAAAGTCTGGCCAAACCAAGTATCGATGAGCAATCTCATATGCTGCTGCTGATGGAAGTAGACATTGTATAAAAACTTTAGGAAATTGTTTAGAATATCCACTAAGCCTAGCCATATGCATAATCAATGGCCTAGAAATTCCCACATATATCTCCAACACAATTATTTTAATTTTTTAATTATATACAGTTAAAATTTTTTTTTAAAAATTCAAAAGTATTGTACAGGAAAGTTTACAGCATCATTATTCATAATCTTAATATCATTATTCATAATAGACCCCAAAGTGAAAACAAACCAAATGGCCATAACAGTAGAAAAATTTTTAAAACATTTTTGTGATATATATATATTATATATATAATGAATTCAATACAGGAAAAAAAAAAAGCCTAATTATAGCTGCATGCAGCAACATGGATGAATCTCATGTATGATACTATGCGAAAAAAGCCAGAAAGGGAAGAATATATAATGTATTATTCCATTTACAAAAGTCTTATCATGGATGAAGTCAATATGATAATTACATTTAGGGAGACTAGAGGAGTAGGAGGAGGTTTATTGAATGGGCAGATACACACGGGATGCATTTAAGATGGTGGAAATATTCTTTTTCTTGAACTAGTTGATGGTTTCATAGATGTGTTCACTTTGTATACTTAGGATTTATGTACTATTCTGAGTATGTTACCCTTCAATTAAAAAAAAATACATTTTGCAACCATGAAAGTCATACCCAATGGTTATTACATTAAAGCATTAAACATTCATGATCTTTGCATTAAAGATTCAAGGTCAAAGAAAGTCATAGAATAAGTTCAGGACATTTCTATGTAGACAAAGTTAAATTCTTTAGATGGTCTAGGAGAAAGAAATATGAAAGAGGAAAGTCTTGCCCATAAACTATGCCTATTCTTTCTTTTTAAAATATAAATTCTTGAGATATAATTGACATACCCATAAAACATACCCTTTTAAGTGACAATTTAATGATTCTAGTATATTCATAGAGTTGTTCAACTATCACCACTATCTAATACTAGAAAATTTCATCACACCCCCCAAAATCTCATGCCAATTATCAGTTGCATACTGTTATCTCCACTCCCATTCTTTGCCAACCACTAATCTATCTTCTGTCTCTTTAGATTTCCCTACTCTGGACATTTCTGGATCCATACAATATATAGTCTTATGTGCCTGGATTTTTTCCTTTAGCATACAGTTTTCAATGTTTCTATGTTGTAGCATGAATTAGTACTTGGTTCTTTTTATGGCTGAATAATGTTTCATTGTATGAATATACTACCTTTTTCTAAGTCATTTAGTAGTTGATGGAAAGATAGCTTGTTTCTACTATATGGCTATTATGTATAATGCTGCCATGAACATTCATATACAATTTTAATGCAGGCATATGTTTTCAATTCTTTGGGGTATATACTTAGGAGTGAAATTGCTGGGTCACATGACAACCCTATGTTTAACATTTTGAGAAACTGCCAAACTGCTCCCCAAAGAGGCTGTGCCATTTTACATTGCTACCAACAATATATTAAGGTATTAATTTCTCCACATCCTTGCCAATATGTGTTATTGTATGTCTTTATTATTCTAACCATCCTACTGTATATGAAGTGGCACTTCATTATGATTTTGAATTGCCTTTTCCTAATGACTAATAATGGTTAGAACTTATCGTGTGTTTATTGGACATGTACAGATCTTCTTTGGAGGACTGTCTATTCAAATCCTTTGCTGAATTTTTGTTGAATTGCAAGAGTTCTTCATATATCTTACATATATATAAAATATATATTTTATATTTATTCTTATATATTTTGGAAATAAGTCCCTTGTCCAGATGTATAATTTGCAAATGTATTCTCTCATTCTGTGGGTTGGGCTTTCACTTTCCTTTTATGCTTCTTGGTTTTCACTTTCTTGATGGAGTCCTTTGAAATACAAAAGCATTTAATTTTTATGAATTCCCATTCATCTGTTTTTTCTTTCATTGCTTGCACTTTTGTGTTATATATAAGTGGCCACTGCTTGATCCAAGCTCACAGAGATTTACTCCCGTGTTTTCTTCTAAGGGTTTTATGGTTTTCACACTTACATTTAGGCCTATGACCTATTTTGGATTAAATTTTTATTTGATGTGACATGGAGCCCAAATTCATTCTTTTGCTTGCCGATATCCAATTGTCTCGGCATCATTAGTTGAAAAGATTACTCTTTCCCCATGAAATTGTCTTGTCATGTTTGTCAAAAATCAATTGACCAAAAATGTAAGGGTTTATTCTGGACTCTTGAGTCAATTCCATTGATTTACATGTCTAAAATACAGCAGTCTTACATTACTTTTCCTTTGTCATACATTTTGAAATTGGGAGTATGAGTCCTCCAACTTTTATTTTTCTAGATGGTTTTAGCTATTCTGAGTCTCTTGCATTTATATATAAATTTTAGGATTATCTTGCCAATTTCTGGGAGGAAAATAGCTCTGGTTTTGATAGGGATTGCACTGAATTTGTAGATTAATTTGGGGTATTATCATCTTAATAATATTAAGTCATTCAATTAATGAGCATAAGATGTCTTCCCATTTATCTAGTTGTTCTTAAATTTCTTTCAATGAAACTTGGAAGTTTTCACTATATACTTTTTTTTTTTTTTTTTTTTTGAGGTGGAGTCTCACTCTGTCGCCCAGACTGGAGTGCAGTGGCCACTCCCGGCCACCGCAGCCTCGACCTGCTGGGCTCCGGCGATCCTTTCGCCTCAGCCTTCCGAGTAGCTGGAATTACAGGTGCGCACTACCACGCCTGTCTAATTTTTTGATTTATTGTAGAGATGAGGACTCGCCTGCTCAGGCGGGTCTTGAACCCGCGGGCTCAGGCAATCCACTCACTTCAGCCTCCCAAAGGCGCGGGATTACAGGCTGAGCCACCGAACCCGACCACTTATACTTCTTACACTTACTTTGTTAAATTCATTTTAAGTACTTTTTGGTGCCAGGGATGGTGGCTCACACCTGTAATCCCAGCACTTTGGGAGGTAGAGGCAAGAAGATTGTCTAATCCCAGGGGTTCAAAACTAGCCTGGGAAACTTGGCAAGACTTCATATCTACAATAAATAAAAAAATTAGCTGGATGTGGTGGCGCACACCTATAGTTCCAGCTACTTGGAAGGCTGAGGTGGAAAGATCACCTGAGCCCAGCAGGCCAAGACTGCAGTAGCCATGAGCATGCCACTGTCCTATAGCCTGGGTGACAAAGTGAGAGTCTGACTCAAAAAAAAAAAAAAAAACACACACACACAAAAAAGTACTCTGATACATTAATAAATGAAATGTTTTAAATTTCATTTTGTGATTGTTCAAGTCTAGTGTATATAACTACAATTGACTTTTGAATATTGATCATATATTTGCAACCTTGTTGAGCTCATTTATTAGCGCTATAGTTTTATAGTTTATTTCTTAAGACTTTATATACATATAAATCATGTCATCTGCTAATATAGACAGTTTTATTTATTTCCTGCCTTGTATTTTTTCTTTTCTTGCCTAACTACCGTGGTTAGAAATTCCAGTACAATGTTGAATATAAGTGGTGTGAGTAGACATCCTTGTCTTGTTCTTATCTTGGAGGAATGAGCTTAGTTTTTAAAAACTAAGTCTGATGTTGCCTATGGGTTTCTCATAGATGCTCTTTATCAGATTGAGGAAGTTTCCTTCATTTCTAGTTTGTTGAATTTTTTTTTAAATCATAAATAGGTGTTAAATTTTGTCAAAGTCTTTTCCAGAATCTACTGGGATAATCATGTAATGTTTGTCCTTTATTAATAATGCATTACATTGACTAATTTTTGTATCTTAAACAAACCTTACATTCCTAGGATGAAGCTCAGTTGATCATATAATCTTTTTTATATTGCCGGAATGATTTGTTAGTATTTTGTAGAGGATTTTTAATTTATATTCATATGGGATTTTTTTTAATGTTGTCTTTCTCTTGTTTTAAAATTAGAAATTTTCCTTTTTCTTCTATTTTTTGCAAGACTTTATAAAAAACAAGTGTTAATTTTCCTTTAAATATTTGGTAGAATTCACCAGTGAAGCCATCTGATCCTGAGCTTTTCTATTTGGGAACTTTTTGATTAGTAATTCAATCTCATTATTTGTCATAGATCTATTTAGACATTTCATTTCCTCTTGAGTTAGTTTTGGTAATTTTGTTCTTTCTAGGAATTTGTCCGTTTCATCATAGTTTTCTATGTAGAAAACCTCAATTTGCAATTGTTCATAACCTTATAATCCTTTTTATTTCTTAAAGTCATTAGTGATGTTCTTTCTTTCAGTCCTGATTTTAGTAGTTTGCGTCATGTTTCTTTGTCTAGTCAAAGTTAATCTTTCTAAGAACTGCTTTCATAAATAAGAAGGAAGATTTATTGACTCACATTACAAGAATTTCCAATGCAGAGAGGCTCCAAGTGAGTTAATTCAGCAGCTGGGATGTCATGGAGGATCCCAGTCACTTCTCTGTGTCCACCCTGTGATTGTCATGTTGACTTGGCCCTTGCTTATCCCTGTACCACGACTGCCACAATGACAGGGATCCATGAACATTTGACACTGTCCAATAGAATAAGAGTTAAAAAAAAAAAGTTTCCAAGAGACTGCCCTCCTTCACATTTCATTGTCAGAACTGAGTTACGTGATCACCCTCAATCCAATCTCCAATTATGCAAATAATACAATCATAATGGGCACAAACTAATTAGAAGCTCATCCTCTCTATAGAGGATGATAACACCTGAACAAAATTATAACAAGAAGAAAGGGAGTCTTTAGAGTCTACCTGAAGTTGAAGCCGTTAATTAAAACTAACTCTAATTTTTGACAGTTTTTTATCATCTTCTTTATGAATTTTAGATGGCTTTTAAAGAAACAGATATCTCATGCTGGAAAAAATATTTAGCTAAACTTTCAGCAATTATTTCAGATTTTTTAAAAATGTATTCATATCAATAAGAATACATTTTAACAGTATGCATACTATAATCCCAAGTTTCTAATAAAAACTCATAAATGGTAGTTATTTTTACTAAAACATAAATAGCATGGAAAGCAGTTCTAGTACATAAATGTAAACTAACTATTATTAGTTATATCATTATCAGTCATCAAGACTTTCATCCAAATTAGCCACATTAGTTTAACTGTCATACTGGAAAAATTAAAAAAGAGCACAGTTTGGAAAGAAAGAAGAGTACAGAAAGATGAAAGAGCTGACAGGACTTTCGTTACTGGGGAAGGGCCAGGGGAAGCTGAGCAGCTGAGATAGTGAGGAAGTGCTTGGAGCCATGAGGGAGGGGCTTTGAGGATGGCACGGGGTACTTCCTGTATCCCTCCCTACCCAATGCACAGAAGGGCTCTTGCAAAACACTCAAGGTCTGAACAAGGGTGTCTATTTAATATTGCTGATATGGCCTTGGCCAGAAGTTGACAATAAAAAGATGAATGTGACTCAGTTCCTGCCCTCAAGCACTCAAAGTCTAATGGGAAAGATGAGCTCATAAAAAGCAATTTCGAGTGCAACAATTGAGGTGCCATCATATGTGCTACAGCCATTGCCCAAAGGGAAGTGATTAATTCCATTTGGAAAGAAAGAGACAACTCTACAGAGGAAAAAATAAAAATCAAAGGGTGTATGTGAGCTTACCAAGTAAACAGTAGAGGAAAAGACTTTCCAGAAACTGAGAAGTTTGAAGTCATGTGGTCTGCTTGGGGAGCCACAAGATGACCAATGTTGACACAGTGTGGCAATGGAGGCAAGGAAGCTGAAGGGGAAGCTGGGAACTAGACCTAAGATGTGCTGGCTCACTAGGGAGCGTGAAGCTCAGCCTTTGGAAGATGGGAGCCCCTAAATGTTTTAAGTAAATAAATGTCTCAATTGGCAACTTTAGGAACAGACCTTGATGGCTGAACCAGTGAAGTGACAATAAGAAGACACAGATGTAAGAAAATAGTCACTGACTGTCTGTGAGGGTTGATGGAGAGACAGCAGTAAAATATAACGTGCAGGTCTCTGGCTTGCATAACTGGGTAGGTGTGTGCAGGAACTGAGCTCAGTCCAAGACTTGTTGAACTTGAGGTATCAGTGAGAAAACCCAGTGATTATGCACATTTGGCAGCTGGATGTAAGTCTCATCCAGAAATAAGGATTTAGCATCTTGAGGTGGCAATTCCTAGAGCTACAGAAAAAGGTCAATTTGCCTGGGGAGAGGAGAACAAGGAAGGGAAAATGGAGGGACCTCAGAAGTCAGGAATGAGTGAGTCAGTCCACAAAGGAGACTGAGCAGGAACAGTAAGAGAGGTAGGAGAGGAGACAAGAAAAATCAGTGTCCAAATTCAAAGGGTGAAAAATTCTTAGAAAGAAACAATCTCTTCTGTGGAAAACAATTATATAGAGGAAAGAGAAGAGGAGGAGGAAGAGGAAGAGAATAAGGAGAAGGAGGAACAGGAGGAGAAGATGCGTAGGAGAAGGAAGAGGAGGAGGAGGGAGAAGAAAAAGAAAAGGGGGAGAGGAAAAAGGAGGAAGTGGAGAAAGAGGGGGAAGAAAAAAGACAAGGAGGAAAAGAAACAAGAGGAAGAAGAGGTGAAAGAGGAGGAGGAGGAAGAGGAGGGAACATCCATGGAACATTGGCAGAGAATGGTTTTAATATCCCCAAATTCCAGCCTGTAATCCCGCACCTTGGGAGGCTGAGGTGAGTGGATTGCCTGAGCCCGCGGGTTCGAGACCCGCCTGGGCAACTTGGCGAGACCTCATCTCTACAATAAATCAAAAAATTAGCTGGGCGTGGTAGCGTGCACCTGTAGTTCCAGCTACTTGGAAGGCTGAGTCAGAAGGATCGCCGGAGCCTAGCAGGTCGAGGCTGCAGTGGTCAAGAGCGGCCACTGCACTCCAGTCTGGGCGACAGAGTGAGACTCCAACTTAAATAAATAAATCAATAAATAAATAAATAAAATAAAGATGGGTCTCATTATATTGCCCAGGCTAGTCTCAAACTCCTGGCATCAGATTATCCTCCCACCTCACCTTAGCCTTCCAGAGTTCTGGGATTACAGTGAGCTACCACACCTGGCACATTGTACTCATGCTTTAGAAAACTTGAATCTTTTTTTTTTTTCTTTCTTCCTTTCTTTTTTTTTTTTTGAGTAGGAGTCTCACT
>NW_007245793.1:23310-27795 GCF_000164805.1 Carlito syrichta | reverse complement strand
CACTCCAGTCTGGGTGACAGAGTGAGACTCCATCTTAAAAAATGTATATATATATATACATTCCAACTTAAAAAATGTATATATATATATATATATCCCTGAACTCTGCAGCTGGTTGCCCTGCCTTTTCTCCAAGGAAGCACAGAATAGGGTCAGACGAGGAACTCCAGGATCCTAGAGGAGGGCGGGAGCGGCAGAAGCCTGCGCCACTTCTAGCGGTCCTTCCTCCCCATCTACCTGGTTCAGAACAGGGGAGCTTTCCTGGTCAGCTTTGTGAAGAGAGCCCAGTCCCAAATGGAAATGTCTAAATATCAGGAACTTTTCAACCTGCTAATGTTTCTGCCTCATGAATAGTAATTTTCCTCCACTCTAACATCGTGGGAAGGAAAAACATGGAACCCTCCAAGAGGCCACTTGAAGAGAAGCCCAAGCCAATTATACTCACTGTGATTTTATTTACCTCGGGCTGTAGACTAGAGTCAGCAAGATCCCTGCAGCCCAAAACCCGGGCATTTACCCCGCTCCCTTGGTAGTCTAAGGCTGAACAATATTGTTTCCAGACCCAAACATATATACACATTTTTTTTTTTAAGTTGGAGTCTCACTCTGTCACCCTGGCTAGAGTGCAGTGGCACACTCATGGCCACCTCCTGAGCTCCAATGATCCTTCCATCTCAACCTTCCAAGTAGCCGAAATTACAGGCACGTGCTATCACACCCGGCTATTTTATTTATTGTAGAGATGAGGCCCAGGATGGTCTCAAACCCACGGGCTCAGGCAATCCACTCGCCTAGGCCTCCCCAAGTGCTGGGATTACAGGCTGAACCACCTATCCCGGCAACATAGCCTATATTTACAATGAGGATTTGACTCGAATCAAATTCTCAGGAAACCAAGAAATCACAAACTAAGACCCAATTCAGTACTGGACTCTGGGCTAGGGCTTCACACCTGTTAGCTCATCACATAGTCCTGTGAGGTATACGATTTTGTGCCCATCGAAAAACTCAGATTTGTATCTTCCCCCAGACTACTTGACTGTTAGTAAATGGCAGAGACAAGGTTTGATACCATGTATGCATGCTCCAAAACCCAGGATTTTACTCTATCTGAAGAAAGAGGCCATTTCTATGTACTTTTTCAATTTGAAAGGCTACTTATACAAGTTCCAAAATTCAGGCAAGCTTTAGATAAAAACGACGTGTGTCCCTGTAATGTTTTATTTTTTATTTTTTAGAGATGAAGTCTTGCTATGTTGCCCAAGCTGGTCTCAAACTCCTGAACTTAAGCAATCCTCCCCACTTGGCCTCCCAAAGTGCTAGGATTGTAGGTGTGAGCCACTGAACCTGGTCTCACTGAACCTGGTCCATTGTTAATCTAACTCAAGCCTGAGTGCAGGCTTCTCCTTCCCCTACCCTACCCTATGTTCCAGGAATCAAAGAGGTGCATTTGAGGGCAAGCAGGAACATCTACGCCCTTGCACTTTCTGCATCTGTCCTGAATGTATGAAATGTGAACAGAGTCCTGTATACTGAAATAGACTAATCCCAGGGTCACCTGAATAGATGCCTGTCCTCCTGGACTTGAACTTTACAGCAGGCTCATCTTTGTGCTGGTTGTATGTATCATCTACCAAATATTTCCATGTCCCCTCTTGGGCATGGGTATGACTATACTTCTTCAGCTCTTTAAAGTCAGGCATGGTCTGTGACTTGCTTTGGTCAATAAAAAGTGAACAGAAGACTGTCCGGGGAAGTGGGGGGTGGGACTGACAGCTGGGGGAAGCTGTTAGAGGAGGGAGGGACTTACCTCATCAACAAGGGTACCTGCATGATCAATGTTTGTATACCTAGCCCTGAATTGTACCCCACATCTTTATAATTAATTAATTAATTTTTAAAAAAGAAAACTTAGTAAAAGTAAAAAACAAAAACAAAAAAGTGAACAAAGAGCCAGGCCTGTATTCCCAGCAACTCGGGAGGCTGGGTGGGAGACTGCTTGAGCTCGGGTATTTGAGACCAGCCTGGGCAACACAGTGAGACCCTGTCACATACAAATTAAAATCTTTTTTTTGAATTTTTTTTTTTTGAGTTGGAGTCTCACTCTGTCACCCAGACTGGAGTGCAGTGGCCGCTCCCAGCCACCGCAGCCTCGACCTGCTGGGCTCTAGCGATCCTTCCGCCTCAGCCTTCCCGGTAGCTGGAACTACAGGCACGTGCGCTACCATGCCCAGCTAATTTTTTATTTATTGTAGAAACGAGGTCTCACCAAGTTGCCCGGGTGGGTCTCGAACCCGTGGGGTCAGGCAATTCACTCACCTTGGCCTCCCAAAGTGCTGGGATTACAGGCTGAGCTATCGAGCCTGGCCTAAAATCTTAAATAAATAAAATATGAGCAGAAGTGCTGTGTGTCATTTCTAGGTGGAAGTTTTAGGAGGCAGTATGACTGTGGAAATAAAGACTGAGATAAACCTGCTGTCAGCCTGCGTCGCAAAGATATAAAGTTGAACAGAGCTGCTGACCAACCAATCCCCAGTGGACAAGTAGCCAAAGAAGCCCAAGATGCCATGAGGGCCCCCAGGAGGAGGACCTACAAAAATTCCTTGAGACAGGGAGGTTGGTCAGGAAAGATTCTCAGAAGAGGCTGTGCTGGTACTGAGTAGGAGTGGAGGATGCATGGGTAATAACGACATCAGTTGTGCGTGGTATTGGTAAGGAAGGAGACATTCCAGGAAAGGAGACCACATGTGCAAAGGCCCATGGGAGAAACAGCCAGAGAGGGAGAAAAGATGGGGGAGGGAGAAAGGAGAGTGCTCAGTAGAGGTCACATGGGATCAAAGGCCTATTCTCCCTTCTTGGTCAGCTTTGCTACCACCTTGACTGTAATCAGAGAAAAGGAAGGGGATGTGAAACTACAGTTGAGGAGAATGAGAAAAACAGAAAGATATTTCAGGAAAAGAGGACTAGAAAAGAAGAATTTGCAATCTAGCAAATTCATAGTAGGGGAGAAAATAAGAAACAAGATGCACCAGATTAAATAGTGGTCCCTGAAATGTCAAGTCCTCATCCCTGGAACTTGTAAATACCTTATTTGGAGAAAAGGCCTTTGCAGATGTGATTAAGGATTTTAAGATGAGCCGATTACTGTGGATTATCCCATAGGCCCTACATGCCCTTGCATGTCCATATGAGAGAGAGGCAGAGGGACAAGCGCAGAGAAAACAGCCATGTGAATGCAGAGGCAGTTGGGAGCAACGCAGCCTCAAGCCAAAGAACACCTGGTGCCTCTAGAAGCCGGAAGAGGCAGAAATGGATTCTCCCTGCAAACTCTGGAGCAAACACGGCCCCACCGACACCTTGACTTTGGACTTTTGGCCTCCAGAGCTGTTCTATTGTTCTAAGGCATCCCGTTTTTGGTTATCTGGGACAGCAGCCCCAGAAACAAATCTATAAGTGGACAGAGAAAGACACGTCATTCTGACGGTCACTCTCTGACTTCCCCTGCATAAGCTTCTGCTTCCCACTTCCAGCCTCCCTAGTCTCCTATGTGGGTGTTTGCTACCACCACCTACCCCTTTCCTCGCCTTCCATTCAGCCAGGCCCCACCCCAGTGCTCCAGGGTGGAGGCCTGTCTGGCTGGAAGCAGAGCTGCAGGGGCAGAGCTCTGCCATGACCCCTTCCCCAGCCACCTTTGCCCTTCTCCTCCATGCCTCTGTGCCAGACAGAACTAACCATTTGTTGGCTGTGTTTCTCTGCTCAGATGAATTCTAAGCACTTGGAGGTAAAACAAAAACCAAAAATTGCCTTCCATTATTTTGTTCTGTGTCAGGCTCAAAACAAAGATTTGTATGCATAAAAGGTAATTGATATTTTTTGATAATTGACTAATGGATAACTGGAATTGGCTATTATTACTATAACAACCATTGATGACGTGCCTATTACGTGCCAGGCACTATACTAGGCACACCAAATAATTATCTGTTATCATATGCTGGATACTGTGTTATGCATTGGAAATGTGGTATTTAATTCTCACAATCATATTGTTCTTATTTCCTTTTTTTTTTTTTTTTGAGTTGGAGTCTCATTCTGTCACCCAGTCTGGAGTACGGTGGCACGCTCATGGACACCGCAGCCTCGACCTGCTGGGCTCAGGCGATCCTTGTGCCTCAGCCTTCCAAGTAGCTGGAACTGACAGGCAAGTGAGTGCCGCCACACCCGCTAGTTTTTTAATTTTTTGTAGAGACAAGTTCTCACCAAGTTGCCCAGGCTGGACTCAAGTCTCTAGACTCAGGCAATCCTCTCATCTCGGCCTCCCAAAGTGCTGGGATTACAGGCTTGTCTTACCTCCTTTTTATAGACAAATAAGCGGAGAGGCTAAGGAACTTGCTTGATGTCACCAAGCAAGCCTCACAGCCAGAGTTCAAGTTCATATCAGAGAGGCTCTTAAAACTATGCTCTAGCCGGGCTCGGTGGCTCAGC
>NW_007245793.1:16555-23290 GCF_000164805.1 Carlito syrichta | reverse complement strand
GAAATAGACATCTAAACAACCATGATACATATTTCACAAATTTAAAACATAAATGGATATGTGAAAAAAGCAAGATGGAAAGGGCAAAATACTGAGTAATCTCACTTACATGATAATCTGATAAACATAAAAAATAATGAAAGTAAAAAGCTTGGTAGCTCTTTCGGTTTATTGAGAGAGGGAGGTTGAATGAGGGAAAAGCATGGGTCGTGCCCATTACAATGAAGTTATTCTGTCCGGAATCGGGCACTACATTCCAGTTTGGGATACAGAGTGAGACTCCAACTCAAAAAAAAAAAAAAAACTATGCTCTAAGTAAGGTATTTTGTTGGGGGGGATTGAATTCTTCTAGATGATCATTTCCTTGGCCACTGACTTAAGGCATCTCAATTTCTCAAACCTTTGAGGTCTTCCTTAAACAATGCAAATGGAGGTTTTTACCAGCTAGACATCTGAGTCAGAATTCCAGGACCTGAAATCAACCAAGTTGGCCACTGGGTGGCACCAAAAAGGTGTGTCTGAGACACAAAAGCCAGCAAGCCAGGGCAGTTTCCAGCTCTGAGTTGTTCTCAAAGGTGAGCTGTGTACAAACAAGGAAGCAGAGCCACCCAGAAGGAACCCAGCAAGGTTCAAAGAAACCGACACAAAAACACATTTTCTCAGGTGCCTAACGCTGACAGAAAACGATAGCAAATCCACAAGCTTATATGTCCATTAAAAATCATAATCCTGAGGAATGCAGACTATTTAAATACACCGAGGGAGCATTAGCAAGGAGTACACAGAAATCCCCGTGGGCGCTCCCAGGAAAGAAAAATTACAGGCACGATTGCCAACCGCGAGGATGTCCAAACACCTTAACAAGCCCCTGTTGAAATGGCAGCTCTTAATAATGATTCAGCTGCCTCTTAGCCAAAACGCATAGCAACAGCCATAAATACACTATAATTGACATCACACACAGAGCAAGGGAAACTTTGAAAATATTTCATTTACCATCTCAGAGGAATCATAGATATTTTCCCCTGTGAATGAGGACATTGTCAAATTATTTATCGAGAGCCAGTTGTGAATTCTCCAAGTTGTAAAACATCTGTAGATTGCTATAGTAGGAAGCTCACTGAGCAACTGCATTCACTGGGCTGGAAAAACTGGCTAGAGTGCAAGTTGCCACACCCGCCATCACTGCTGCTTTGAGTGTGGTCCACCAAGCACTGCCCGTCGTGAACTGTGTGCACCACTCTGCCTGATAACAAGTGCAAAGCATGAGATTGAGCATTAGAAACTTGTAGAGCAATCAGCATTGCCATGGTATCCAGGACTGTGATCAGTTCGACAGAGCTGGGCCCGTCAGGATATTGCAAACTAGCTGGTGAGTTGTTTGTGGCAAGGATTGCGAATTAGTCCTGCACAGTAAACACTTAACAGCCTGAAACAGATTGAAAATTAAGTCAACCTGGGCCTCCACCATGGGAGTTTGAGAAGCACTAAACTAGAAACAGAAGGCAGATTACTCCAACCTTGTCCATCCGGTTCCCCAGCCATCACAGGCAAAGAGTCTAGAAGCTAAGGGTGCGGGCTTAGAGAGAGGAGATCCCATTGTCTCTGTTAATTACCAGCTGTGTGGCCTTAGGCACACCACCTAACCTTGTAGGTCTATAGTTTCCTTAGTATTAAAATGTGGTTAACGATATTTACCTTTTTGAGTGGCTGTGAGAATAATAGGGAACAAGACAGTTGTGGTGAAACTGAGCACTCACATCGTTTTCATATTTCTTTCTCAATCTCTCACCCTCAGTCTAAGTCCCGCCCCCACCCTATCTCTGCAAATAATATCCCTTCACCTCTTTGAAGGACTTTTAAAAATAAAATCCTCTCTACTCTCAAAAAAAAAAACTATGTTATCAATACTATCTTGGCATTCTTTTTTTTTTTTTTTTTTTTTTTGAGTTGGATTCTAACTTTTGTCGCCCAGGCTAAAGTGCAGTGGCACGCTCATGACTACTGCAACCTTAACCTGCTGGGCTCAGGTGATCCTTCCACCTTATCTCCTTCCAAGTAACTGGAACTACAGACGCACACCACCACGCCTGACTAGTTTTTTGTGTGATTTATTGTGGAGATGAGGTCTCACCAAGTTGCCCAGGCTGGTCTTGAACCCCTGGACTCAGATAATCCTCTCCCCTTGGCCTCCCAAAGTGCTGGGATTACGGGTTGAGCCACCATGCCAAACCCTGTTTTAGCATTCTTTATGACCGAGGCTCTAGGATTAATCAGTCAGCAAATTCACTTCTAAAGGGAGGAGAGAATTCTAGATTAATGGACAGAACAGAGAGAAGTCCTGGGGGTGAGAAAGATAACAAAAAGGGAAGAAGGATTGCTCTTGGACAAAAGGACAAAAAGAAGTCTTGAGCCTGACAGAAGAGGAAGCAAAGGATAAGTGAAGGACACAGAGGTGGAGGTACGAGACCTAGACGCCCATTCTAGAGGAAAGTTCCAGAAGACAGCAGACCACTGTTCTGGAAGAAAGAAAGGGTGTACCAGGCCTAGAGCTCCTGGGAGCAATCTGGTGGAGGGGCAGAGCCACAGGTGAGCAGTCCCTCCCTTTTTTTCACAAGGGACTTTGGCAGCAACCGGTACCTCCTCTAGTGACCTCCTGCGCAGGTGAGGCCCATCCAGATACATTACCTCCTGTCTCCATCTTATGCTGTCATTGAATAAATAACATCTAAATATCCACTGTATACCCAAACACTGCTAACACTGGCTCTAACATAACCTCTGCTGCCCTGACATTCATTGTCTAGAGGTAGTGGGGAACAAACTTTACACTTTAGGGCAGGGCTTCTTATGCCGAGGGCCGTAGAGACAATTCAGAGAATTCACGAACTAATTTCCCCCCACCCCTCATCAAAATATTTCCTCTACAGATTCCCAGAAATCCTTAGATAAGAACTACAAATTACCAGTAGGCAGGAAGTGGGAAAAATTACATCCTTATTTCCAGTAGCCTCTAACTAAAATTTAGCATTTCCTTCAAATATGAATGCAAACAACCACAGAAGTATCCGTGAGTTTTTGTTTGTTTCTGAAACAGGGTTTCACTCAGTCACTCAGATTAGAGTGCAGTGGTGCAATCATAGCTGTTGACGGAAAGATGCCAGCTCTGTAAAATATTTTAAGATGATTTATTTTGGCTGATATAAGTGACCATAGGTCCGGGAACACCCATCCTCAAGAGGTCCTGAGAATATGTGCCCACCATGACTGAATGGTAGCTTGATTATATACAATTTAGGGAAGCAGAATTTATAAAAAACCATAAATCAATATATGTGAATTTTTCATTGGTTTGGTTTGGGAAGGAGGGACGTTTTCAAGAAGGGACTTGCAGGTTATAGGTGGATTCAAAAATTTCTTGACTGGTAATTTGTAGTTTCCATCTAAGGAATTCTGAGAATCAGTAGAGGAAATGTTTTGATGAGAAAAGGGAGAGGAGGAATTCCAAGTTTGTCGATAGGTAGATGAAGTCCTATATGTGGCAGACTTCAGAGAGGATAGATAAGTGTCTTACTAGGTTCTTGGAGTCTGGGAGTCTCCGAGAGATGGTTTTGCAGAGCCATAAAATACTTTGATTTCCTTTATTTGTTATATGATTTTATGCCCAAGTCAGGTTGGAAAACAAATTTTAGTATATGGGGTAATAGGGTAATAAAATGCTATCCGATGAGTACTTACCAAGTGTGACTCCCCAAGACTCTTAGTTAGGAATTAGGATAAGAAGAAGGAAAAAAAAGTTCAGGTTTTGTCCTCATAACTCACTGCAGTCTCGAACTCCTTGTCTCAAGGGACCCCCCTGCCTCAGCTTCCCAAAGTGCTGGGATTACAGATGTGAGCCACCATGCCCAGCCCAGTTTCTGTGACTTTGTAACCAACAGAAGTTATATGTATGTACATATCACATAACAACTGTGGCAGATATTTTGAAATATTTATGCTCATCACTACTCTAAAAGTATAGTAATTTTCAGATCTGCCACCAGAGCTTAATATTTAATACGTTAATAAGAAAAGCACATATATTATTGCATCACAAGTATTGTTTTTCAAAATTTTAATAACTAATGTATATTTCAAAGTAATTGGTTTCCGCCTATGTATTTTTTATTCATTTATAAACATTATTCTGAGAAGGCATCCGTGGGTTTTACTAGCTGGCCAAAGGGATCCAAAGCACAAAAAAGATTAAGAGTTTCAGCTCTAGGGCCTGCTGTTGGTTAGCATTTGAAGGGGCTTAATCAAAAATCTTCCTTCCTAGAACTGTTACTTAGCACATGAAAGGCTCCAATTAGGCAATCCCATCCCAGAGCACAGTGGCAGCTCTTCCAATCTGACTATCTTAATCAGTGCTGGAGGGCTGAAAAGTTATCAGCGGGATATTAAAAGTAATTTTTCATTGGTGACAAGAGTGGTGTTCAATATATGTGGGAAAGATGAAAATACTGCATAGGCATGCAATACCCTTGTATGAAGAGGAATATAAGAAATTAGTGAACCCTGGCTAGGCGCAGTGTGGTTCACACCTGTAATCCTAATACTTGGAGAGACCGAGGCAGGAGGATTGCTTGAGTTCAGGAACTTGAGACCAGCCTAGACAACATAGTGAGACCTCATTATTGTAAAAAAAGGAAAAATAAGCCAGGTATGGTGGCCAGTGCTTACAGTTCCAGCTACTTGGAAGACTGAAGTGAAGGATCAGCTGAGCCCAGGAGGGTAAGGCTGGGGGAGGTCGTGATGGTGCCACAGCCACTGCACTCCACCCTGAGGGACAGAGTGAGACTAAGCAAGGAGAAGAGGAGGAGGAGGAGGAAGGGGAAAATTAGTGAGCCCAGTAACCTAAACTCTCTTGAGTGGGACACTAGGCCAAGGACTCCGATTTGACCCTGTGTTCTGATACTTACAGAAGGATTCCGAGAGGATAACTCAAAACTATCTTGCCTGTCTGGTTTAGAACAGTACTGCATCTATTTCCTGTTGAAGCTTTTGTACAAGATATTGTGAAAACTTCTGGGAAACTGAAGCCGGGGCTTCCACAAGCCAACAGAACAAGCAGTGAGGACTCTATGCATGCCTTGCCACTCAAAACCTGTATGTGTGGCAGAATTCCACCTAACACCTGTTTCCCTTGTAGCACACTATCCGGTAGCCAGGTGGTGGCAAGGAGACTGGAAATGAGCAGAGACCACACAAATGAGGACACACGGATGCTCCTGGATTCTGCATGGAAGTCATCCTCCATCACTTGCACCTGGCAGAGACTCAAAGGCAGGCAGGGCAGTAGGAAAAGTTCATAGTAGAAAAGAGGACCACTTTAGGAGCACTCTGATTACGGGGATGCTGGAGGTAGGCTACCTAGAAATGGGGCATCCTATGGGAGTGGTCTGGGAAGCATATTTGGCTCTCTCTGGTGTGTTGGTTCTGAGTTGGAAATGGGGGGAGGAATAGAGAAGTTGACAGCCATTGAGCAAGTCCTGACCATTCTGAGTCAATCACTGCAAAGGTATTTGTTTGGCTTCCTGGACTGGTTGTTGCAGAGATTGCGGGTCACTGTCACATTGTCATATATGACCTAGCCATTGTCTTCTGAGACCTGTAAATCTCAGGTATATATATCGGTGAAACGTTAAGGATGCCTATCACAAACAACCTCAGAAAGGTCCAATCGGCACAGGTCCATTTGCAAACGCCACACTTGCACACAGATGTCTCACACCCAATCAAGTTCTTGAGTACCCTGAGGGTGGGATTGAGTCAGCTCCTCACACTTCCACCTGGTGCAGCTGTAGAGAACACACCTTACTCCCTGAGCTGATGTGGTTAATGATACATCCTCACATAGGTAAACTCTGGATCTAGTGCCTGACCCATAGTAAACACTCAGTAGCATACAGCTATTTTAAAAAAATTTTTTTTTACTTAAGAAGAGATGGCATTTTGCCAAGGAGATAGGACCTATGCCAGAACTTCTTAACCAGGAATGATTTTGTCCTTCAGGGAACATTTGACAATGATTGGAGACGTTTTTAGTTGCCCCAAATGGGACTGGAGATGCTCTTACATCTAATAGGTAGAGGTCAGGAAAGCTGCCAATTATCCTACAATGCACAGGACAGAGAGACCACACAACAAAAAATTGCCCAGCTCCAATTGTCAATCATGCCAAGGTTGCCTATCTTTGGAGAAAATTACAGGAAGAAATGGATATTAGAAGATGCTCTGGTGTCAGAACAGTATTGTGATTAAGAGAGTGAACTAGGCATTGAGAACATGCCTGGGACCTAGGCCCTGCCACTTCATGGTGACCAGGAACAAGCTACTTACTCCTCTATCAGTCAGACCTCATTCGTAGGATTTACTGTGAACTGACCTAACTCCATTTCATCAAACACATTTCTTAGGTCTCTTTGGGTAGATCCAGGTATTGAGGTGGGTGAGAGTCGGTCATCCTTCTTCAGCAAGTTAGTTACCAGGTTAAAAAAGAAAGGAAGGCTGAGGCGGAAGGATTGCCGGAGTCCAGCAGGTGAGGCTGTGGTGGCCAGGAGCGACCACTGCACTCCAGTCTGGGCAACAGAGTGAGACTCCAACTCACAAAAAAAAAAAGAAAGGAAATTCAAAATTCTACTGTGTACATAGACACTTTTTTTTTTTTTTTTTGAGTGGGAGTCTCACTCTGTC
>NW_007245793.1:0-16453 GCF_000164805.1 Carlito syrichta | reverse complement strand
CCCGCGGGCTCAGGCAATCCACTCACCTCAGCCTCCCAAACTCGCGAAATTACAGGCTGAGCCACCAAGCCCGGCTTACATAGACACTTTTTAGCTAGCAGACCCCAAAGTAATCATAGTATTTATTCTCGAAGCACCACAAAGTCCCAGTTCTCTGACCCTTGAGTGCCTCCAACCCCATTTTGCCTGGGGGACTTCCTGAAGGCAGATGCACAGTGACTACAAAGGCAGGAATCTGTTAATGTCATAATGGCATCAGACACCAGAATCCTCCTGCTTGCTTGAGGCTAGACACAAGACAGGTAAGGGCGTCGGCCTCCTGAGTTATTTCTAGGTGTCTCTGGATCTTTATATCCAATTTACGCAAAGGTTGAGAGCATTTCTAAAATACTTTCTACAGTACAAATGTCTAGAAGATCTCCATTTCACCACTGAAAACCCATTACTAACGGTTGCCACGCGATTTAACAAGACACTAATTTTTCCAATCTAGAAACATTCCTGACATTCTCTAAGCTAATTGGCAATGCATCCGATGTTAATAGAAATGGGGATAACAGAAGCCTGTTCTGGCTTTCAGGAGGGGGCTTCCTCAATAGAACACCAGTCAGCCACTCCTGAGTGACCCGCCCACATTAGGGCAGTAGTTGCACCTGGGCGATTGCTTCACCAAAATCAGACACACACGCGCGCACACACACACACACACACACACACACACACACACACACACAAGCACACATGGTTTAGTTCAAAGGTTTACGGTAAGTCACAGACACTATAATAGAGCTTTGAAACATACTCAGAAAGATCACATGTGCAAAGCACTTAGCATGATTCCTGGCACATTAGCACATGCAGAATAAATGCTTACCGTTATTATTGTTTTAGAAATCTCCCTCCAGCACCTTGAAGAAAGGGAGGGCGTGGTTACTATCTAAGGGCATTACAGAATAGGAAGGTCATGGCATTTGTCGAGCAACTCCTGGGTGCCAGGCATTTCATGTGCTGGCAAACCCCCTGGCAAGGTGGGTTTAGTTATCACTCATGCCCATACGGAAAGGTTGAGCCCAGATGGCACAAGTACCTCGCCTGAGGTCCATGGGCAGAGGGTGCTGGAGCCAAGACTGAAATTCCCCTAAATGGGAAAGTCTGCCGTGGCAGCCCCAGCCACCTTCCCAGTGCTGCATTGCACTCCCAGAGATAGGGAGATACTGCAATTCAGACATATCTGGAAAATCAAAATCCTGGGAGGAGAAGAAGACAGTTGGAAAGTACAAGACAAAGTCATGGTTAGAGACTGCTAGCCAGCTCTCCTTGGGGGATGCGGGGATGTGGTCTGAACAGAGGTGTTAGCTTTCCAGGATTGATTGTCATGGGGTAAATTCTCTCAGAAGCAGAACTTAGAGCAAAGATGTGGTGAGAGTGACAAGACCCCAGTGAGAGAGGGGGGCAGTAAGAATGGGAAGGAGAGGAAGTGTCTTTTGTACACCCACACAGTTGGTCATGAGCGCGGAGCGTGACTTCACACATTTAAGGCAGTCTGGGAACTCTTCAGGCGACTCCAACTCTTTGAGTCATCTGTGGGGTGAAGCAGCCCAGGGCCCTAGAGCAGTCCTCTGAGCTTCCCAGAAGCCAGGGACTGGGACCCAGAACTGGTAAAAGGAGTCCCTGTCATTTGCTCCATGGTAGTCATTGCCAGCATCCAAAAAGGTTCATCCTTCCAAATCTAGAAAAATCCAGGTTTTACCCTGGCCCCAGTGGTCCTCCACTGCCCCTGCTGGCCTAGTAACCTCTTGCCTCCTTTGTTTTGCTCCAGCCATGCTGGTATCCCCACAAACCTCCAGATTTCACCAAAAACACCCAGCCTCAGCACTGTGTCATTGCTAGCTTCTTCCCTGAAGACTCTTCCCTTCCTCTAGGACTCGCCCAGGTATCACCTTCTCAAGAGACTTGGATCACTCTTTTAAAAAGTAGTACACCTGCCCCTCTTCACTTTTCCTCATCACTACCCGTTCATATATTCTTTGTAAATTTGTTTATTGTCTGCCTAAGACAGACAGAAAGGTAAGCTCCGGAAGGCAGAGACTTCTGCCTGTTTTGATCACTGCTCTGTCTTCAGTGTCTAGAATGGTGCCTGGTACAGAATGGAGGTTAATAAATGCTTGCTGAATGAAGGAATGAGGCCATCAGTCATTCACAGATCAATCCAGAATACTCATCCTAAGGCATCATGACCAGTAGTCAATCCAAGAAGCACCTAGATCAGAATTCTTTAGGGGGCTTATAAATACAGATTCCAGAGCAGTTCCCCAGCTGGGGAGGGGTGGAGTTCTCAGGATTGTATCAGTAGCTTTGACCCCCATGAAGTTCTCTACAGGCCCCCACAGGAGGGAGAGATGCAAGATGGAGGGAATGTCTGCTTGGCCCTCCAGGGAGGCTGGGTACTTGACACCAGGGTTCCCAGTCCCTGCCTCACCAGGTTTCCAGGCCCCAAGCATGGCTGAGAAGCAGCAGAACCCTCAGACTTCCAGGGATACCTGTAAGTTCAGAAAATATGGCTATCAGAGGTGACAACAGCAGACAGAATATTCAAGGACACTTCCCACTTTTCAGCTTAACCCTTCTTGATTCTGTGACCCAGCACAAAGGGAAGGGTTCACAGTACCAGCTGAGAATTAGGTTCAGAATCATATTATGTTTTAATAAATAAAAACATTTGATTTTTTTAAAAATTGCTTTTATAATGTCCCATGAAATTGAGTTAATTGGTTATATCTATATCATTTAAACTTCTTACAATATGCATTCTTTATTTCCCAGTAATTTTAATAATATATAATATTTACTCAATATTCAATTCCAATTATATTCAAGAAATTATAAATTATGCTTTGGAAACTCATATTAACACATGTATTTGAATTAAAAGATAAAGTTAGACTATTTCTGTCATCAGAATTAGATTTAATTTTATTTAGAGAAAACAAATCGATGGAGAGGTCTTTTAAAATGCAGACACCTGAGTCCCATCCCAGGTCCACTGAATCAGAATGTCCATTGGTAAAGCCTTGGAACTGGTATTCTTACCAGACTTCACAAAGAATTCTGATACCTCCCGTGAGGTCTGAGACTCCCTGCAATGTCTTCCTTCTGGGTTAAATGGAACTGTTGAAACAACCAGAGTGCGAGGACTAAGAACTGGGCCCCATACTTCCCATTGTCCAGGGTACTTAGTAAAGGAAAGGGGAAAAAAACCCTCTCCCTGGCCTATTTGGTATTGAAATGGCTACGTTCCTCTTTGCCACACACCCCTGTCTTCAGAAGTCTGCTGAGATGGGTCAGCAGCTAAATGAACCAAGTAGAGGCAGGCAGGCTTGACTTCATAAGGAAAGGAAGAGTAGAAAGAGAACAGGAGGAAAGTAATGGGATTGAAAAACAAGGAAGGTTAATATTAACTGAGAATGATGTCCTGGCTTCTTTAACACATTATAGAAAGAATAAAGGAAAGAGAACCTTCTTTGAAAGCAGCCAGTCCAAGAGCTGTGTCCAGAAAGCAGCTCTGTGGATTAAAGGAAAGAACACATGTCTGTGATGGAGATCCAAGTCTTGGTCTCTCATCTGCTGTTTCTCAAGGACAAGCATATCACTGTTTGTGTGCCTAGGATTCTTTATCTGTAAAGGGTACTTTATGGTTTCCCCTTGACATCTGAAAGTGTGACTGGTAGAGTCCACTGTCCGAGAGAATATTCTCACCAAGGTCAATTGTTCCCATGAAGGCACATCCAAAAAAGATGAAACAGAAAACAGCTCCATCCAGGTTCTTGCCCTATGGTCTACTTCCCATTGTTTGACCACATCAAGAGCATGACCACCAAGACTTTGAACTTCTTCTTCCTACCTGGACTAGCCTTTCTCCTCACTCCCATGTTGGATTTGTTGTCTTTTGCCTAGAACATTCTTTTCATCTCCACATGCTGCCTTTCCATCATTCAGGCCTGGGCTAAACTATTATCTCTTCAGAGCAACCTTCCCAGGTCTCTTCACCCAATATTGCTCTCTTCACTCCCATTCCCAGACACACTCTATTACATCATTCTCTTTTATCTTTGTCTTAGTACTTATCACTCTCTGAAACCATTTGTTCACAAGTGTGTTGTCCACACCTGTACTACCAAGGGAGTTCTTTGTGGGCAAAGGTCATCTTTTCCCATGTGTTTCCCTGAAATATAGTAGACACTCATAAATATCCAAAAATGAATGAATGAATGTCCTTGCTTCATCAAGTTGCCTCTTGGTCCACCTGCTCCCTGTTCCACTCTCGGTTCTTCTCCCTTTGACTCTGTTGGTCGTTTCATCTCTATCCACTCCCAATTCCCACTTCTTCCTCTAAGCCTCTCCCTCTGACTGTGATAGTTTCCCCATCATGGCACTGGAGAGGAAAGTTTTAGGCCTTCTTAAGGATATTGGGTTAAAATAATCCAACCTGGGCAGGAATCATTGAAGACAACTGATCTTTATCCTGCTAAAAACATAGTGCTTGGAACCAACCATAATGCCCATCAAAACTGCACTGGATTAAAAAAATGTGGTACATATACACAATAGAATATTATGCAGCCGTAGAGAAGGACAAACATATGGACTTCACAGCAACTTGGATGGATTTAGAGTCTACCATACTCAGTGATCTATCATAGAAACAAAGAACAGAGTATCACATGTTCTCACTCATAAGCAGGCCCTGAATATTTACCATAATACTATAAGGAAGGGATTGGCAGTAGCGGGATACTGCCAGGGTGGGTGGGAGAGGACAACATCAATCAGGGTACCTGATCTCAAACCAGGCAAAGTGGGGGAACAAAGGGAGGCCCAAACTTTGCCTTTACAATGACCACTTGTATACCTAATCCTGAATTGTACCCCACATCTTTAAAATTAAAAATAAATAAAAAGGTTTATAGCAAAAACAAACAAACAAAAAAATAGTTCTGATACATTATTGTTCAGACATCTCCTTCTCATGAGAAAGGGTCTTCTGGCTACCCAGTTCAGGAAGGGACAGAAGGGACTGTGGAGGGAGAAAACTCTCACCCATTGGTGGTGATGGCTGGGAACCCAGAGTGAAATCCCCTTCAGAAAACTGGAAAAGGAGAAAAATAAGATCACCTTTAGAGAGGTAAACAAGAATCCGGCCCACCTTGGATCAGGGTTGCAAGCTGGGACAAATCGCAGGTGGAATCATTGCCTTATCTAAAGGAAGGATCTCTCCCTCAACAAAGGGGTTGGTTGGTCCTGGAATTAAGTAAATGTTTGTTTGGCCTCATTCCTTGCCAAATAGCTTGTTAAGAGATATCCTTGTACTACTGCTGTAATCCTCCCAACAGCCCTTTTCTTTGCAATCCTTGGTCTTATCATCAGAACTAGTTTACTAAGCCCCATGGAAACTGGAAACTTGTCTTTTGTTTCTCATGATTTCTTTAATCTATATTTTGCCCAAACATCACAGCCTAGAACACAGTACCAGGAGGAACAACCAACATTCTTTGGTTAATTCCTCCACCATGAGGTTTTCCTCCCTTCTGAAAATATTCCCCTTCCTTAGCCTCCATATCTACAAGAGCTACATAGCCTATTCCTTACCCTATACTTCTGATTCTTCTGTTCCCTGTGAGGAATGCCTCTTTTACCTTCCTTTGATGACCATCACTTATTTCAACACGATATGTCTTGGTAGCTGGACTAATGGACTTTTTTTTTTTTTTTTTTGAGTTGGAGTCTCACTCTGTCGCCCAGACTGGAGTGCAGTGGCCGCTCCCGGGCCACCGCAGCCTTGACCTGCTGGGCTCCGGCGATCCTTCCGCCTCAGCCTTCCGAGTAGCCGGAATTACAGGCGCGCTACCACGCCCAGCTGATTTTTTTTTTATTTATTGTAGAGATGAGGTCTCGCTGCCCAGGCGGGTCTCGAACCCGCGGGCTCAGGCAATCCACTCACCTCAGCCTCCCAAAGGCACAGGATTACAGGCTGAGCCACCGAGCCCGGCTCTAATGGACTTTTGAAAATAAGAGACCCATGTCTGAACTCAGATGCTAACAGTAAATAGCCACGTAACACTAGGCAAGTTAACCTCTATCTGTCTCTGTTTCCTGTCAGCAAAATGGGTTTAAAAATAACTAATCCTAGAATTATTGTAAGAGTTATTGTAAAGAGTTACAACATAAAGAGTTAAAATGTGATTAAAGTACACAGTACAATATCTGGAAGGGGAAGTCAAGCTGGATGAAGAATATATTTGAGGGAAAAGATGGTAAGTGCTGGCCAAATGATAATTAGTAGGGTGTTTTTGGCTGCAAGCAGATGAAATTGAATTTGGCTACCTTAAGCAAAAAATGAAGTTATTAAGACACTGGGTCACTAACTGATTCAAAGGGTAATCAAAACAATCAACTTTGGGAAGGACAGACCTATAGAAAACTCAGCTCTTGAAATTCACAAGAAGTCTTATTCTGGGTGTTGCCACTGCCATGACCTAACTCCAATTGCTTTCTGTCCCGATTCTGGTCTCAGAAAATCTGACCATATCTTCTCTTTAGGGGGAAAAGGGAGTAAGCATTGTGACTGATGACCCTACCAAGATTATACTGAGTGGGGCAGGAGTTAGTTGAAGTCTACATTAATTTCTTATTACTGCTATAAAAAAATTACCACATGCTTTTTGGATTAAAACAACACAAATGTATTATTTTATAGTTGTGGAGAACTGATTCCACAATCAATATCAGTGGGCTAAAATTAAGATATTGGCAAGGCTGCATTCTTGCAGTCCACTACGTCAAAGTTACATAACAAGGTAATCACAGAGTGTATCTCATCACCTCTGCCATATAAAGTAACCTAATCAGCGACACGATATCCCATCATATTCACAGTTCCTACCCATACTCATGGGGAGGAGACTGTACACACCTCAACAAGGTGAGGGCAGACAGGTTGCAGTATAGTAAGGTAGATGTTTTCACCAAGGTGTGTGGAGATATTCTGAATGTCTAGGAAAGGGGAGGAAAATGCAGAAGGTAGGGGGTGTTCAGAAAAATGAATTCTGACCTGTAGTTTGAAGGATAAAAATTAGACCCCAGTAGGAGCTGCACATATAAACCAAGGAAAAACTAAATTCAGGTTTCTAGCTAAAAGGCTAATACTTTAATTTAGACCACAACTGAATCCCACAAAATCCAGGCAGAATTAATCATTTAATCAGCCAGTCAGGCTACCTTGACTTGCTTTGGTGATTTAAGAGAGCTTAGATGATGCATCTGGACCCCATTTCTAAAGCAGGCAGCATCTTGAAATCCTTCTTAGCTGAGGATTGGTAGTGAATTCTCAGAATCTGTTTGCTAAAAAATGTCATAAAGGAGCAGGCATATATGAAGTTGCTGGGAGGAAAAATAGTCATCATATTGTCGAGATAGTACGGCAGTTGAATTCACCAATCAGCCAGTTGCCCTGGGCTTATTAGTTTCTTTTTAATCTTACACTGCAATATAGAACTGCAGGATGGCATGAAATGTGAAAAAGAGAAGAAGAGAGGGAGGGAGGAAGAATGATTAAAGCGTGAACAAAACAGAAAGGGAGCAAGTAGAAAGCAGTCCACGGAGTTCCAGCGAGCTGGCGGTGATTGATCACAGCTCCATTTGTTGTTAGATTCCTGGAGGGTGGGGCAGGGTGGTTCTTAGGCCCTTGACATTCCTTTTTCACCAGCTCTAGGGTTGGCTCAGCCTAGAGTAAAGCAAACCTGGAAACTTAGACTGTTCACAGATTTCGTGTGTGTGTGTGATTTTTTTTTTCATGTACAGATTTTTTTTCTTTTTTTGAAATCAGAAATTACAGAGGGAATTGTAATGAAAGACAGCCATTTCTGTTGTTTGGGTGGTTCCTGCCCCCGGAATGATGTATTTATGTGACTTTCACTTTGTGGACTAATTTGAGAGCGCTTCTGGCTTCTTTAGTGGATCAGTTGAGCTCACCTATGCCATCCCAGCAACCCCTACCACCAGTATATTTTTTATCCCTGTTTGTCTCCTTTATTGTCACTTTAAATGATATGACATAATGGTATGTTTATTTTCTGTTCCATTTTCCATTAACAGTAGTTTCTCTTTACTTTTTTTCCTTGCACGGAAGGACTTTTTTTTTTTTTTTTTTAAACAGGGATAGTGATGGGTGAAAACAGTTATAAGGGATGTTAATAAATGGTCCATGAAAGTGTTTCATGTATAAATACATTTAAGACATCCTGAATCAATGAAATAGAACAAATTTCGCTATAATGGAGCATCCCAGAAGCTTTGATGTGTAAATACATGCTGTGAGGCTTCCAAAGGACGGGTGATGCAGACCATTTTGCAAACTTTCGATCATGGAAACTTGTTCAGTTATTTTTCTCCCCACAGAACATCTATTCACATTTTAAGGAAATGTTTATAGAATGGTAGGGGAGGGAGTCATCTCCTGTTTGTTGTGATGTCAGCAGCACCAAAAAATCTCCTTTTACTAAAATGGTGTGTCCTTTGTGAGCACTTGTGACCTGCCTATGTCATACTGAGTGCTAGCACATAGCACCCCCGAGCTCTGCACTGGTATCATCTCTACCTTACAAAGAGGAAGATTAGGGCACAGAAATGGAAAATAGTTTGTTCAATATCCCAAAGAGAGTTAAGTGGTCAAGTCAGGATTCTAATCACTTTGGAGCTCCCTAAGATGGCCACACTGCCCGGAGTGAGAGCAGTCCAAAGAGAACTTTTTTAAGTAACTAGGCTATTTATCCATCACTTCTGTTGTCATTATGCTGTCTTCTTTTCTGTACAATAACGTGTCATATACTGACAGAAAGTACTTCTATTATCTTGGTTGAGCTCCATCAGACAGTGGAGCTGACAATGATACAGAGGCTGAGTGTACTAAATCAATCTAATTAGCATGTACCTCGTATGTAGATTTTTTGATTGTTGTGACCAGAACACTGTCTTAGTCCATACTGTGCTGCTATCACGGCATATCTGAGACTGAGTAATTTATAAAGAATAGAAATTTATTTTCTCACAGTTCTGGAGGTTGCAAAGTCCAAGATCAAGGCACGTGTAGGTTCCGTTGTCTGGTGAGGGCTGGTTTTCAAGAGAGTATCTTGATGATGCATCCTCCTGGGGGGAGGGACACTGAATCCTCACATGGCAAAAGAGCAAGCAAGTCAAAAGCTATGTGAAGCATCTTTTATAAGGGTCTTAATCCTGTCATAGGGAGAAGCCCTCATGGCCTAATTACCTCTAAAGGCCTTACCTTTTAACATTATTAACTAGCAACACCTGAGTTTTGGAGGGGACAAACCATAGCAAACCCTGAACATCTACTTTCTTGGCAATTTTTTTTTTTTTTTTGAGTCAGAGTCTCACTCTGACTCCCAGGCTGGAGTGCAGTGGCATGTTCACAGCCACTGCAGCCTTGACCTGCTGGACTCAGGTGATCCTTCCGCCTCAGTCTTCCAAGTAGCTGGAACCACAGGTGTATGCCACCATACCCAGCTAATTTTTTTTATTTATTGTAGGGACGATATCTTGCCAAGTTGCCCAGGTTGATCTCAAACCCTTGGACTCAGATAATCCTTTCACCTCTGTCTCCCAAAGTGCTGGAATTACAGGCACTGGCAATTTTCAAGTGTATAATATATTGCTATTAACTGTAGTTACATGTGTACAATAGATCTCGTGAACTTATTCTTCTTGTCTAATTGAAATTTTGTATCCTTCAGTCAACATCTTCCCAATTTTTTCACTCTGGTAACCATCATTCTACTCTCTGCTTTCATGAGTTCAATCAGTTCTTTTAGATTTCACATATAAGTGAGATCATGTGGTATTTGCCTTTCTATGCCTAGCATATTTCATTTGACATAATGTCTTCCAAATTCACCCATGTTGTTACAAATAAGAGGACTTCCTTCTTTTTAAAAGTTGAATAGTATTCCATTATCTTTATGTACCACATTTGTGTTATCCTTCCATCAGGTCATGGACACTTAGGTTGATTTCATATCTTGGCTATTATAAATAATGCTGCAATAAATATAAGAATGCAGATATTTTTTCAACATATAGAGTTTATTTTCTTTGTAACTCCAAATTTCTATTTCATATATATCAGATAATTTTTCCTTCATGGCTGATGTATTCTTACTAGAAACCTACTTAACTTCCCAGTGAATGCTTTGCCATGTGTGTTCTGCAAATTAGATCTCCATTGTTGTTTTCAAATACTTGATACGTAAAAGATGGTTTGCATTTGGATTCTGTTTGCATTGTTATAAAATAAAATTTAACATAGCATTTATCAATAAAATAAAATGTATCTACTATTAAAGTCTTTATAACTTTAACTCTTGTAAATGTTTAAATGGTTGTTTAAAAACATGATTTTATCACCTCTATGTGAAACTCTGTTTTCAATGATGAGGGCCAAGAATTTGAAGAGAATGCATTAAAAAGTCAATTAGGATTGGTGTGTAACCACTCCAATATAAAAAGCTATTTCCAATTCCACTTCCACTAGTGATGTAGAATGTCGCAAGAGAACATTGCTCCCACCCTAACAAGAATAAGCCAGATAATCTACAAAATTATAATTTTTAAAAGCCTGTAAAAGAGTTCAGGTTGTAAAGAAAACTAATGAACCAAAATTCAAAAAGTGGCAACAACCCCATAGCTGCTTTTATCTTTGGTAGCACAGTCAATGGAAGAGAAAGTGGTCATAGTTGCAGGTAAGGAAAAACAGCTGAACTTTTAATGCCATCTTATAGAGAGAGTATGGGCTTGTGTGATCATTTAGAATCTCCAGAAACCTCAGACACAAGGGAGGTCTGCACCTCTCTATCAACTCTTTTCCCTAGACCCCCCCCAAGACACAGGTATGCAGAACCTGCTGAGTCTGAGCAGGAAAAAAAAAATAGGGAAATCCCACAGTCATTCTGGTCATGGCCCTGATTATAAGACAACAACTGTCAGCCACTAGCGGAATAATAGGTGAGCTGGGAAAAGCCTCCTGAGGCACAAATGCATAGGGTTACTTGAAGTCTCAAGGCAGAGATAAGAACTGACAAACTCCATTGTCACTCTAGACATTACATTGCATACTAGACAATAGCCATCTACTACTGGGAAAGAGTTGTAGAGTTGAGGAAAACATCCCCTCTTCTTCTCCAGGTACAGATATGCCAAGTCTGCTGGAGTCCAGGAACACTGAAAAACTCCACAGACACCATGTGCCTTACCTTAGGTAAGGATCATCTCCCTTCCGGAGGAGGAGCCAGAAAGCTAAGGAAGATACCTTACCCCACGCCCAAGTCTGTATGTAGGTCCTGCTGAAATCCCAAGGAAGAACAGGAATATTAAGGGAAACCTCCAGACTCCAACCTTCCATGGTGTTCATGGCAGAGGCCTTCAGCACATGAGACCTTGAGGACAGGAAAACTGAGTCAGATGGGAGGCCAAGGCAAACAGGGTCTGCTAAAGTCTGAGGGTAAGAAAGAAAGACTGATATCATCCTCCCAGGAGCTCATAGCCCCTATCCCGCTAAAAGGAAGGTTCTGAATCTTCCATCAAATTATGTGAAGTCTGTGGTGAACGGAATCTAACTAACGCAACAGAAATTTCAGACCTAGATCAACTACAGACTAGATTATCTCAAATCTTCTCACTAATGGCCTGCCGGAAAAAGAAAACACACACACAAAAAGTGTTCCCTTTTCTGGATATGATTATTGTTTTCTTCAGACTTGACAATTCAATTCTATTTCATGATATCCGAATTTGTCAAAAAATTATAAGACATATGAACAAATGAGGAAAAAATGACTCTTCCTCAAAAGACAGTAATTAGAACCAGAGTCATGGACTTGTTGTAATTAACAAACAGAGACTTTAATAATAATGAATATATAAAAAGATTAAGTGGTAAAGTGAACATCTTTAAACAGATGGACAAATAGAAATGTTAGAAATGAAAAATATTTTATTTTATAGATTAAAAATTCTTTCAATGAGTTATTAACACACTGGGCACAGGAGAGGAGGGAACCAAACCGAAAATCATCAATGTATATTTGAGCTTTATCTGCATTAAGATACCTGATACACATAAAATGGTCAAACAAATACATAATTCAAATTCTAGAAAAAATATTTGAATTATCTAGAATTGTCTAACATATACAAAATATATCAACCCAATATTCAATAAGCTCAGCAAACCCAAAGAAGAGTGAATACAAACAAATACCGGTAAAAACACCCTTCAAAATAGCATAATTAAACTGCTGAAATCCAAAATAAAGAAACGCTCTTAAAAACTGCAAGGGAAGCCGGGCTTGGTGGCTCAGCCTGTAATCCCATGCCTTGGGAGTCTGAGGTGAGTGGATTGCCTGAGTCTGCGGGTTCGAGACCCTCTTGGACAATTTGGTGAGACTTCATCTCTACAATAAATCAAAAAATTAGCCAGGTGTGGTAGCGTGCACCTATAGTTCCAGCTACTTGGAGGGCTGAGGTGAAAGAATCGCTGGAGCCCAGCAGGTCGAGGCTGCGGTGGCCGGGAGCAGCCACTGCACTCCAGTCTGGGCGACAGAGTGAGACTCCAACTCAAAAAAAACCCAAAAAAACTGCCAGGGAAAATAAGACATACTACTCTATGGGGAGCAACAAGAAAAATTAGAGCTTCTCACTGGAAACAATGGAAACAAGAATGATACCTTTAAAGTGTTGAAAGGAAAAAAAAAAATCAACCTAGAATTCTATGACTAATGAAATCTTTTCCAAAAATAAAAGCAGGCAAAATAAAGATATTTTCAAAAAAGCAAGAATGAAGAAAATTGTCTTAAGCAGACCTCTACTACCAGAAATACTAAAATAAATTATTTAGACCAAAAAGAAAACAATATTAGATAGAAAAACAGTTATTTGGGAAGGAATAAGAACTTCAGAAAGAGAAAGCATATGAAGGACATCAAAACACACTCACAAATATGCATATTTTAAAGACTATTGATTTTTAAAAATAGAAATAATAACAATGTAGTGTGAGGTTCCAGCATATATTTAGAAGTACAATATATGACAGGAGCATAGAGGGTGAGAGAGTGAAAATTAAAATATATTATTTTACTTTTTTTACATTATTTGTAAAGTAGTAAAATCATTTTTATCGTAGATATGATAAGTTAGATATGCATATTGTAATCTCTGAATAAATCACTTAAAACAGCATAAATGATTCATAACTAAAAGCAACCAATGATAATAAATAACAGAAAATAACAATGAGGTCTACAGTCATACCACCCTGAATACGCCCAATCTCATCTGATCTCAGAAGCTAAACAGGCTCGGATTAGTACTTGGATGGGAGAAAATAACAATAAAAACAAACACCTAAAATACTTAATTCACACAAGGGAGAAAATGAGGAGCAATACAAACAAAAAGCAGACAAAACAATATAAATAAAAACACACTGTGGGAGACTAAAACACAAATACATAGACTAAACAAATAAATTAAAAGGCAGAGAACATAAGACTCTAAAAAAGCAAGACCAAAGTGTATGTTCTTGACAAAAAACACACTGTAAAGACACAAAAGTGTGGAAAGTGAAAGGATGAAAAATGATATAACATACAAATACTAATCATAAGTAATCTGCCATTACTGTATTATATAACAGAAAGTAGACTTCAACGAAAAGAATATCATGTACTGAGATAGAGACAGGCATTTCATAGTGATAAACAAGTTGAGTTAAGTGATCAAGAAAACATAACCATTTTAAATGTAACAGAACAAAACAATATAAATAATTTTTTGAAGAATTTGACACGTCTCTCTCAGCAATTGGTAGTTAACTAGGCAAAAAAATTAGCAAACACATGGAAGATATGACTCAACTTAATTGACAATTCTAAAGTATGATACCCAACAAAGGAATAGGATTGTATAATCTTCCCAAGTACACACAAAACATCCACCAAAATTAAACTATTTTCTGGACAATAAAACAAGTCTCAATAATTTCAAAGGTCAGAAATCATACGGAACATACTCTCTGACTACAGCAGTATTAAATTAGAAATCAATAACAATAAAATATCCCAACAGAATTTTCTGCAATGATGGCTATATCTGTGCTACCCAGTACAGTAGTGACCAATCACATGTGACTGTTGTTATTTTTGGTTTGTTGCAATTTTAATTTTAATATCCACATATGACCAGTGGCTATTATATTAACCAGCACAATGTAGACGATCTCCAGGTTGTGATGTTTGGAAATTAAACAGCACATTTCTATAACCTATAGAAGATATATAGAGATAGCTATATCTCTATATATCTCACAAGGGAAAGTAGAAAATATTATGAACAGAATGATAATGGAGCATTCCATTTCAAAATTATTGGGATACAGATACAGCAGTACTTAGAGAGACTAGCATAGTTATAAATGCCTTTATTTACAAAGAGGAAAGGTGTAAAATCAATGATCAAAGTTCATACTTGAAGAACCAAGAAAGGTAGAGCAAATTAAATGCAAAATAAGAGTCTTGGGTGTGATCGGACGAGTCACGAGCTTGCCTGTGCAGATTGGTCGAGTCACGAGCTTGCCTGCTGCTGCCTGAGGACCAAGTGTTTGGGTTCCAGGTTATGGGGAGTCCATTGAGGTTCTTGAGGAAGTCTGCAGAGATGGAGAGTCGTCTATCCAGTGTCTCCTCTGCAGCTGAACAGGCCGGCAGCCAGTTGGCCATAGAGCTCTTCTCTAAGGATCGGCACCTCTACTGGGCCTCCAGACTCTTAGGACTCACCAGCCTCCTCCTCAGGACCAAGACTGCATACTGCTGAATAGACAGACTGTAAAGCAGAGGGAAAAGTGAACAAAGCCAGAAGAACCTCATAAGGAAGAACAGGTCATTGCAGAAGAGAAATAAAAGCAACCCCACCTTCCCTCAAAAACAGAATTGAAGAGGGGGAGGGAAAGGGGGAGAGGGAGAAAAATCTACAGAAATGAAGAAAAACCAAAAGAAGAGTATGGGTCTCTCCCAGACGCCTGGGAGAGCAGACACTGAGAAATCTGACTTTGGAATGCAAACAATGAAAAGTCCCCAGAATGAAGGGTCTCAAACTGCAAATGTAGATATCAAAACAATAATGGAGAGATTAAAAAGAATTGAGGAGACACAAGAAGAAACTAGGAAGGAGCTGATACCTGAGATAACAGTAATAAAGAATACTGTGAATGAAATAAATAACAAATTGATAAGCATGGAAAGCAGAATTACCCAAGGAGAAGAAAGAATCTCAGAGCTTGAGGACCAAAATATAGAAATAACCCAAACTCTTAAAAACAAAGAAAATAAGCTCAAAAAGACAGAACAGAACCTTCAAGAGATGAGTGACTACCTCAAGAGGCCTAACCTAAGAATAATCGGACTCCCTGAGGCAGAAAGAGAAACAGAGACCACATTGGAACAAACTTTCCATGAGATCATTCAAGAAAACTTCCCCTATCTAATCAGTGATACAAAAATCCAAACACAAGAGATTCAGAGAACCCCCGCAAGACAACAAATGAGAAGACCAACTCCTAGACACATAATAATTCGCTTAAATAAAGTAGGCACAAAAGAAAAAATCCTAAAGGCAGCAAGAGAAAAAGGCCAGATCACCTACCATGGAAGACCAATCAGAATAGCAGCAGATTTATCTACAGAAACCCTGCAGGCTAGGAGAGCATGGAGCCCTATCTTCAAAGTCCTAAAAGATAAACAATTTCAACCAAGAATAACCTACCCGGCCAAGCTAAGCTTCATCAGTGAGGGAGAATTAAAATCTTTCCCAGATATCCAATCCCTAAGAACTTATGCAGCCATAAAACCATCTCTACATGAAACACTTAAGAAAGTACTAAACACAGAAGAAAAAGAAAAAAGAACAACATTCTTCACAAGAGTACAGGAAAAGAATAAAATATACACGAACCAACCCCAAAACCAAAAGAAAGACAAAAAAAGGAAAAAAAAGAAAAAAGAAAAAACCAAGTGGAAGAACAACAACTCAATAAGAACTCCATGATAGGGACGAACTCTCACATTTCAATAATTAGTCTGAATGTGAATGGACTAAATGCACCACTGAAAAGACATAGAATGACAAAATGGATAAAATATCACCAGGCAACAATATACTGCCTTCAAGAGACCCATCTCACTAGAAAGGACATACACAGACTCAAAGTAAGAGGATGGGAAACAAATTTTCAGGTGAATGGAACACAAAAGAAAGGAGGAGTCGCGATCCTAATTTCAGACAAAATACCATTTAAGCTATCAAAAATAAAAAAGATACAGAGGGCCACTAC